>NC_057797.1:604046686-604346686 GCF_018294505.1 Triticum aestivum | reverse complement strand
TACCAAATCATTGTCTTCACTGAGCTAACTGGTTCCATTTCCTCAACCCTTCCATTTCCTTATTTCTGTGTTGTGTGCTTGTTCATATCTGTTTGAAGACTTTGACTGAAGACTTTCTTTATTTCCTCAGCTCAATTTCTTCAGTCTGTTTTTCTTCATTCTGTTTATCATGTGTTTACGCTTTTTGTACTCTGTGCTTGTTTTCATTTCATCATGAAGACCATGCTCATGTTCTGTTATGTTTACATCTGAGTACTTATTCCGCTGCAAGTAGTTCTTCACTTAGGAATTTCCTCACCCGCAGATTCCTCAGTGAAGAATTCATAAAAATCGCCTATTCACCCCCTCTAGTCGATATAATGCACTTTCACTTTTGGAAGAGCACAATTTATAATTATTGTAATAGTCTCTCTCCCACACATCTCTAGCAAATATATACAGGGAATTTGTGCAGAAGAACTGATAACCCACAAGTATAGGGGATTATTTGTAGCCCTTTTTGATAAATAAGAGTGTTGAACCCAACGAGGAGCTAAAAGTAGAACAAATATTCCCTCAAGTTCTATCGACCACTGATACAACTCTACGCACACTTGACGTCTGATTTACCTAAAACAAGTATGAAACTATTTGGCAAGAATAAAACTACGAGTAATTTGCAAGAATAAAACTATGAGAAAATTGCAAGGTAATAAAAGTAGATAGCTTTTGTCAACAAGAAAGTCATTTGTCCCTAGGCAATCAATAACTAGATTGGTAATCATTCATGCAATTTTATATGAGGGAGAGGCATGAGCTAACATACTTTCTCTACTGGGATCATATGCACTTATGATTGGAACTCTAGCAAGCATCCGCAACTACTAAAGATCATTAAGGTTGTGAAACCCAACCATAGCATTAAGTATCAAGTCCTCTTTACTCACATACGCAACAACCCACTTACTCGGGTATGTGCTTCTGTCACTCACGCCACCCACCATAAGCTAATCATGAACATATTGCAACACCCTACAACGGGGATCCCTTTGTTTGCGTGACATAGAGGGCACAGTAGGACAACACCATAAATAAAATATACACTTATACCAACCAAGATCATGATTAACCCATAGGACAAAACAAATCTACTCAAACATCATAGGATAGCCATAGATCATTAGGAAATAATACATGGAGTTGAGAACCATGTTTAAGTAGAGATTACAGCGGGGAGAAGAGGTGTTACACCACTGCATAGAGGGGGAGAAAGTTGGTATTGACGGTAGAAAAATTGTTGATGTAGATCGCCGTCATGATCCTTGCCCTGGCGGCACTCCGGCGCCACCGGGAGAGAGGGGAAGAGAGCCCCGCTCCTTATTCTTCTTCTTCCTTGGCCTCCCCCTAGATGGGAGGAGAGTTCCCCCTCTGGTCCATGGCAGCGAAGGGGCGGGAGCTCCTCCGAGATTGGATCTCCCTCTCTATTCTCTTCTATTCCGCATTCCTGTTTTCTGGCCCTTCACCATTTCTTAAATTTCCGGAGATCCGTAACTCCGATTGCATTGAAATTTTTACATGATTTTTCCCATAAATTATCTTTCTTGCACCCTAAGAAGGGCCCCAACCGAGTTACGGGAAGGGCACAAGATACTTGGGCGCGCCAGGGGTGCCTGGCGCGCCTTGGTGGGTTGTGGAGGTCGTGGGCCTCCATTAGCGTTGATTCCACCTCCCAAAATCATAAATATTCCAAAATAATTCTCCGTAAATGTTTATCGCGTTTGGACTTCGTTTGATATGGATATTCCGCAAAACAAAAAACATGCAACAAACAACAACTGGCACTGGATCAATAGGTTAGTCCAATAGATCATATAAAATGTTGCCAAAAGTATGTGAAAGTTGTATAATATTGGCATGAAACAATCAAAAATTATAGATACGACCGAGACGTATCAATAACCCTTATGAATTCTAGACATGACCTTATGTTCTCATCCCATCATTAAAAACCTCAACATATAACCCTAGACAAAAACATTTGACTCATAATCCTTAGCGCCACAATAAATATCCCAGCTTTATATCTACAATCTTAGCCCCACAAATATAATGTATACTCACATTTACAACCATTGCCGCAAAAAGTCCCCAATATTTGCACATTAAACCTGAGCCGCCACCAAAATATGCATTTACAACCCAACAAGCTATGAGATCACCTTCCATTCAAAAACCCTATGAGATCATCTCAGTTTAAAACCATAAGTTTCACCTATTTGTCGTCTCTATCTTTTCTATACATCAATAAATGTGTAGTATATATATATATATATATGAAAAAAACATGAAATAAATCTACAAGGAGTTTCAACCCAAAACCCACTTAAATTACCAACTACCCCAAGTTTACAATTATAACCAACAAGGAGTTTTTGGAGGATTCAATTGACCATGCCTTCACTAGATATGGTGGATTGCCTAGGAGCCGGGGTGATCCTACATTTTCGCTTTGCATGGTGGCATCATTTAACCTTCTAATAAGCTCAAAAGGGGTAGTTATGATAGATTCTAGCTTGTGTCACTTTGATTATCGAGGATATGACAATATGATTTATAAATGGTTCTTTTTCATATGGATGCTCTAGAACTTTCATTGTTGAGGACATGAAAATAGGTGACAATATGTTCTAAAAGATGACCACATTAACTAAGTTAGGTTATGCAGTTACGTGCAACACATGTGTACCTGAAATGTTAGATATGTCATAATTGTGGTGGTTGGGTTTTACAAATGTTTCTTTCATGTGTGTAATAAATAGACATCTATAGTGACTAGAGACAACAAAAATCGTTATGATATATGCTTTTATAAGAGCATCATGCCATTATAATTTTTTAGAACACCTCATGCATCTATGTCAAGTACGCACAAATATGCAAAGAAACATAAACACTACCTATGACCTTTTTTCCTCTTTTCAATCATATAAACAAACCAAATTTATAATCCTAGGCAAGAATATGTCAATTAACATTTATACCCTTAGTGCCATTATAAATATCTTAGTTTTGCATCTACAACCCTAGCCCCATTAAAAACACCTTAGACTCACCTTCACAACCCATGTTATGAAAATAGCAAAGATTTTCATACTAAACCGTAGATGCCACTAAAGTTTGCATTGCAAACCCTAATAAGATGAGGTTAACTTCACAACCTAACTGCCACCAAAGATACAACTTCACATTTAAAAACCCTACTAGTCACCTATTTTTCTCGTCCCTATCTTATGTAGACATTTGTAGTATATATAACATGCATGGAAAAGATGTCCATAACTCCTAGTAACTGCCTTTTATTTTTCATCCTTTCATTTAAAATAATAATAATAATCACATTAGGACCCAAGAACCACTTAAATTACCAATTACCCTGGATCCACATTTAAATGCAATAGGGACTGCCTGGCGTGTTCAATCTACCGCCGTTTCAATGGATATTATGGACAATTACAACCCATGTCGAAAAAATACCCAAGAGTTCCACCACAAAAGTTTGCATTTACAACCCTAAGAGCCCCCAACATCGGCTCACAGTTTACATTTACAAGCCTTACTGCCACCAAAGATACAACTTCACATTTAAAACACTATGCATCACCTAGTTTCTCATCCCTATCTTTTGTAGACATTTGTAGTGTATATGAATGCATATGAAAAAAGTCCATAAACCCTAGTCGACACCTTTTTTTCATCCATTCATTTAAAAATTAATAATCACATTGCGGCCACGAATCACTTAAATTTCCAATTACCTCGGCTCCATGTTTATATGCAATAGGTAGTGCACGACGGGTACAATACCACTACTTCAATGGATATGATGGATTGTCTAGGAGTTGGGGGTCATTCGACACTTTCGCACTACATGGTGGCATAACCTAACCTTCAAATAAGCTTAGAAGGGGCAATTGTGATATATACTAGCTTGTGTCACTTAGAATAAGACAATATGTGAGAATATGATCCATAAATGGTTCTTTTTCATACGAGCACCCAGGATCTTTGATTGTCAATGATAAGACAATAAGTAACACTATGGTTCCAAAAGAGAGTCACATTAATTAATTTAGGTTATGCAGACGTGTGCAATACACGTGTATCAAAGCTTGTAGATGTCATAATTTGGTGGGTAGGTTTTATGAATGTGTCCTTTCATGCGTGTATTCATATACTTTTGTAGTGACCAAAGACAAGAAAAATCATTATGATATATGCTTTCATAAGATCATTATGTTATTATAATTGTTCTAATACCCCCCCCCCCACACACACACATTTATGGCAAGTGCGTATGATTGTGCAAAATAAAACCTATAAACGCTACTCATGACCTTGTTTTCTCATCCCATCGTGTAGAGAGCCGAACTTACAACTTTAGGAAAAAAATATGCTGATTCATATTTATCCCTTAGAGCCACAATAAATACCCTAGATTTGTATCTACAACCCTAGCTTCCTAAAAAAGAACGTATACTCACATTTACACCCACCCCCAGATTTGCATATCAAATCCTAGCGGACAGTAGTGTTTGCAGTTCAAACCCTAAGAACCCTTGATATCACACACGAGGTTTACATTTACAAGCCTAACAGCCACCAAAGATACGACTCCACATTTAAAACCCTACATGTCACCTATTTTTCTCGCCCCTATCTTATGTAGAAATTTTCCATTGGTTTTAAATATACTCACATGATCACCCAAGAACCACTTAAATTATCACTTACGTTGGATCCATATGCATAAGCAACATGGAGTGCATGGCGGGTTCAATCTAGCACTCCTTCAATGGATAAGATGGATCATCTAGGAGTCAGGGTCATCTGACACTTTGGCTCCACTTGCTCGTATTAACGTTCCTTCAAATAAGATCAAAAGGGGTACTTATGAGAGCTGCTAGCTTGTGTCACTTTGATTGCTGATGTTAGGGCACTATGTGAGGATATGGTCCATAAATGGTTCTTTTCATATGAGCTATCTAGAACTTTGATTGTCAAGGATAGGACAATAGGTGTCAATATGGTATTGAAAGAGAATCACATTAACTAAGTTAGGTTATGCATGTGTGGTGAACACACCTATAAACGAAAGGTTGGCGATGTCATAATTTTGTGGCTAGGTTTTATGAATGTCTCCTTCATGTGTGTATTCAATAGATATCTGTAGTGTCCAAAGAAAATTGAAATACTTATGACATATGCTTTTGTAGAAGTATCGTGCCATTATAATTTTTGCCATACTCGCCCACCTATCTCAGACATCTATGGCAAGTACGTATGCATGTGTGGAAGACACCCCCCCATCAACGCTACACATGACATGTTTTCTCATCGCATTATATAAAGAAACCAAACTTATAACCCTAGACAAAAGAAGAATGCCAAATCATATTTATACCCTTAGTGCCATAATAAATACCCTAGATTAACATCATAGACTCACATTTACAATCTTGCTTCAGAATACCCAAGATTTACATATTAAATCCTAGCCTCCACTAAAGTTTTCATTTACATCCTTTAGAAGCTCAAACATCACCCATGGGGTCTACATTTACAACTCTACTCCCTCCGTCCTTGAAAGAGTGTACTTCCAATTTTGTTGGAAAGTCAAACTTTTTTATGTTTGACCGTATTTATACAATAATATACCAACATTTATGGCATCAAATTAGTAGCAGTAGATTCATGATAAAATATATTTTCGTCATATACCTATTTGGTTTCACAAGCATTGATATATTTTTGCACGAACATGGTCAAACTTTGAGATAGTTTGACACTCCAACAAAGTTGGAAGTACACTCTTTCAAGGACGGAGGGAGTAACTACCATCACAGATATGACTTTACATTTAAACCCTTCCATCTATTGTAGAAATTTTAGTATAATGCAAAATACATGAAAAAGTCTCCATAAACCCTAGCTGCCACCTTTTATTTCCATCAATTCATTTAATATAAAATAATCTCTACGACCAAAGGACCACTTAAATTACCAATTACCCCTGCTACAAGTTTATAAACAATATGGAGTGCCTGGCGGGTTCAATCTACCACTTATTCACTGGATATGGTGGATTGTCTATGAGTCTGAGGGTCATCCAACACTTTGGTTCGGCGTGCTGGTATCAACGGTCCTTCAAATAAGCTCAAAAGGGGCAGTTGCGGCATCTCCTAGCATGCAATGAGAAAATATGGGTATCTTCCTCTATGATATCTGAGATGGTTTTTATGATGGGTTAGAGAAGCACTAGGTGTGTCCTTCACCTTGTTCTTTCTGAAATAATTTCGATCCCAACCACGAAGATGGGTGGCTACTATGTCTCGTAAACCCAATGTCCAATAACAATTGATGAATAGATCGAAAGCTTTTCCCGCAAATCAGAAAATGTCGTGGCTACACATACATTCCTTTTAGTATGATTTTATATGACGAGCAATCACATTCATTCATGTAATCAAGTATATAAGACCACAACCATCCATCTTAGGCATCATACAAAAATCATACATCAAGGACCTAAGTTTGGTTTTGTATCAATGAAGTCTCACGAAGTAAACATGAATGCCCCTTAGGGTCTCCAATGGCGTACCCAAAATCGAACACAGTAACATCTGCGGACCAGGATATAGGAACGACAGTCCAATCCTATGCACCAAATGCCCGCCCTAGGTACGATCTCCTCTAGTTGACATGAATATGTTGAGCATTTTATACATATGCGAAAATAGTTGCAAACATATGCATCACAACAAAAAAGCACCAGATGCTCAACAAGTTTTCACATCCAATGACCCCAAAAGTTGCTAGTTCGGTTATCCGTGCAAAAAATGTCACTTTTTGCAAGGAAAACCGACTATCCATGGCAAATTGTACACTCTATAGTCGACTGCTCCTTGACGGCCGACTCAGCCACCAAACTCTTGAACATCCTTGCATGTTATGCTTGCAATATTTGATGCTTCGAGATCCAAATCCTCCATCTGTAAGGTCAACATCTTGGCATCATTCAAGTTGGCCACGAGCTCAATCCTTTTCGCTTCAAGCTTGATCTTCTTGTTCATCGCTGCCATGAACTTGTCAAACCACTCAACCTTCTATTCCTCCTTTTCATCATTGAGCTTGACACATGACTTCTCCTCCTTCTTCACCGTGATGTCCTCAAATCTCTTTGTTATCTTGGCTGTCGCCCCTTCTCTCTTCTCCTTCTCCTCCTTCCACTTCTTGCCCTGCCCCTTTTGATCTTCTTTGCCGGATCAGGCCCTCCTTTTGTTGGGTCGGTTGGATCATCATCTCCGTCTCAATTGGTGATGCCAATAGTGTTGACAAAATTGGCAATTGTAGGAGCCATTCGGGGTGCACATTCAACTTTAACCAACCATGCATGAAGATGAAGTGCTTCTTCTCCACCTTCAAGAACAATGTGCACGCATGGGATGGATAGCAAAAAGGAGATGGTTAACAATGTGCACACATTATATCTGATCAAATGACAACGCACAGAGCATATCTTCCCAAATGACAAAACATAGAGCATATCCAAACAAATGACAACAGAAAGAGCATATCTGGTAAAATGACCAACACATTAACAACTTACTTGCTCGGAGATTAGCGCACCACTTGGACAACCGTTTTCGAGTTGTTTGTAATGGACGCAATCTTATTGTTGACGATATCTTGAATGGTGTACCATATATGGGTGAGAGACTTTGGACCACGACCGAACCTCTTCTATGCGATAGGGATCGTAGTGTTTGTGCTCATGAACCAGCTTGAACCCTCGACCAAAAGGTTGATCCCTTTTGCTCCGTGTCATGAAACGGATCAATGCTAGTGGCCGACCACACAACAATTTTTTCTCCCTCAAATTGAAACTTTCTCCCCTACCCTTCTTCTTTGGGTCGACACTGCCTAGCCAATCGTCCAACTCAAGGTTGGGCTACTCGATGCAGGAATTTGGCTTATGGGTGTACGTGCCTAGCTGTTGGGTGTACATGCCCGACTCGGAATCAGAGTCATCCACTTGTGTCCTTGAAGTTGCCTCCATCATGGATGATGTCCAACATCTCCCCATCATCAGCCGACATCACGCCCAATTGAGACAAACCGACAAACAGAGAACGGGCACTTAGTTGATCCATGCCCGACGTCCGCTTCAGGGCAAGCTATGGTGATGGAGAGTCGACGAAATTGAGGGGCGTGTTGAGGTCAATGCTCCATGGTATGTGCAGAGCGGATGTGGTCGGGAAGTGATGCTGAAGACTGAGCTGCTTGGCGGCGTAGTAGTACGACGGTTGCAACTGCTTCGACCAGACTCGCAAGTGCATCAGCGACGCCCCTCCCGCTGGCCTTATTCATCTCAAGAGGTGGCTCCTAACCGACTGCTGCAACTACTACCTCCCTGCCCCTTTGCTTGCGCGAGCACACGCTGCATATCACCGAGTTGATCTTGTGCATGGTCACCACCTCTCGATCCCCTAACTCAGGCTTCAACTTCGGTGGCAGTTTGGACATCTCGAATGGGTCCATTCGATAGTGGACGACGAAAAGGGCGGGAATTGGGGCGAAGGGCGGCGACGATTGAAGCGCAGAAGGTGGTGAAGCATGGGTTTGGGCGTGAAAATTGTGTCAAATGATCCAAATGTGCATGCATGGATGGGCCGGGGGAGTCAGACTCCTACATGGTGAAGGTCCAGGCGTCCGCAAACCTTCCTCGGTTTGATGCGGATTTGCGGGAATCTAGATACCCAAACGCGTCCCCAAACATTTACAACATGATGTTGGATGGTAAAAACGTCCGAACACCAAGATTCATACATTTAGGGGCGGTTTCAAGGTATTGCGTTTGAGTTGTCCTTATTTTGCTCGATGCCGCCGCTCGTAATGCCGCGACTGATTTCTGACAAATGTAACCAACCGTGGTGCGACACAATGGAGTTTTTCATGCTGGTCGTGCCAGAGCTTTAGAGCAACTCTAGTCGATGTGCTATATTCACATCCCGCAAAATCGTTTTACGGTTCCCCTTAAAACGATTTAGCGGGAAGTGATGCGCTCTAGCAGAAAAAAGATCCTGCAAAAGCTTACTGGAAATTTTAAAACATAGATAAAACAACTTCTCGCTACAAAGTTCATCGCACAACACACCAGAATTCATCATACATAGATAAAATGCAGAAATAGTTGCAGGAGTAGTGATGGCTCAATGCTGGATGTCAAGGAAGAACGCCTCTGTAGACTTGCGGCAAGCATGGGCGAAGGCATGCTCCTCCTTCGCCGCGGCGAACCTATGGGCGGGGCCTTCTTCTCCGGCCTCAATGGTGCGCTTCGTGATGAGGAGCTCCGCATCCACCTTGCGGCAAGCCACGGTGTGCGGGTAGGGCTCCTCATGGAGGCTGTTGAATTGAGCCCAAGGGAAGAGCCCGTCGCTGACGGGGAGATGACTGTGCTCGCGTGCCTGCTGTGACCGCCAAGCTTTGTGATTCGTCTCCGCCGTATCTACTTTTCCAAACACTTCTACCCTTGTTTTGGAATCTAACTTGCATGATTTAAATGGAACTAACCCGGACTAACGCTGTTTTCAGCAGAATTGCCATGGTGTTATTTTTGTGCAGAAATAAAAGTTCTCGGAATGACTTGAAAATCAACGGAGATTATTTTTGGAATTTATAAAAAAATACTAGAAGAAGAATCCACGTCATGGGGCCCACACCCTGTCCACGAGGGTGGGGGCGTGCCTACCCCCCTAGGCACGCCCCCTGACGCTCCACCGACCTCAAGTCCAACTCCATGTATTTGTGTTCGAGGAGAAAAAAATCAAGGAGAAGGATTCATCACGTTTTACGATACGGTGCCACCGCCAAGCCCTAAACTCTCTTGGGAGGGCTGATCTGGAGTCCGTTCGGGGCTCCGGAGAGGGGAATCCGTCGCCATCGTCATCATCAACATTCCTCCATCACCAATTCCATGATGCTCACCGCCGTGCGTGAATAATTCCATCGTAGGCTTGCTGGACGGTGATGGGTTGGATGAGATTTATCATGTAATCGAGTTAGTTTTGTTAGGGTTTGATCCCTAGTATCCACTATGTTCTGAGATTGATGTTGATATGACTTTGCTATGCTTAATGCTTGTCACTAGGGCCCGAGTGCCATGATTTCAGATCTGAACCTATTATGTTTTCATGAATATATGTGAGTTCTTGATCCTATCTTGCAAGTCTATAGTCACCTACTATGTGTTATGATCCGGCAACCCCGAAGTGACAATAATCGGGACCACTCCCGGTGATGACCGTGGTTTGAGGAGTTCATGTATTCACTATGTGTTAATGCTTTGGTCCGGTACTCTATTAAAAGGATGCCTTAATATCCCTTAGTTTCCGCTAGGACCCCGCTGCCACGGGAGGGTAGGACAAAAGATGTCATGCAAGTTCTTTTCCATAAGCACGTATGACTATATTCGGAATACATGCCTACATTACATTGATGAATTGGAGCTAGTTCTGTGTCACCCTATGTTATGACTGTTACATGATGAACCACATCTGGCATAATTCTCTATCACCGATCCAATGCCTACGAGCTTTTCATATATTGTTCTTCGCTTATTTAGTTTTCTGCTGCTACTGTTACAATCACTATAAAACCAAAAATATTACTTTTGCTACCATTACCACTACTATCATATTACTTTGCTACTAAATACTTTGCTGCAGATATTAAGTTTCTAGGTGTGGTTGAATTGACAACTCAGCTGCTAATACTTGACAATATTCTTTGGCTCCCCTTGTGTCAAATCAATAAATTTGGGTTGAATACTCTACCCTCAAAAACTGTTGCGATCCCCTATACTTGTGGGTTATCAAGAACATTTTCTGGTGCCGTTGCCGGGGAGCATAGCTCTATTCTTTGAGTCACTTGGGATTTATGTCTGCTTATCTCTATGAGGAGCTTGAAAGACGAAAGAACTAAGATTTTTCCCTCAACTACGAGGGGAGGTAAGGAACTGCCATCTAGCTCTACACTTGATTCACCTTCTGTTTTGAGTAAACTTGCGACACCTACTGTTGTTATTGATTCCGATAGGTCGCATGTTATTGATGACGCTACTTCTGCTATGCATGATACTTATGATGAAACTACTTCTATGCTTGATACTACTGTGCCACTAGGTGAATTTCTTGATGAACAACTTGCTAGGGCTAGAGAGAATGAAATTATTGAAACTGATAATATTGATGAAAGTGATGATGAAGATTCTCCCCGTAGATATGAATTGCCTGTTGTGCCTGAGGGTTATGTTATGGATGAAGAAACTGCTAGAGACTTTCTTGCCTGCAATGATAGAAGTGATCTTAAGAAACTATTTGCTAAGCTAAAAGAAAAATCTCTGAATGCTAGAATGAAATATGATCCTGCTTATGCTACTTCACCTATCTTTATTACTGATAAGGATTATGATTTCTCCATCGGTCCTGAGTTAATTACTTTGGTTGAATCTGATCCTTTTTATGGCTATGAATCTGAAATTGTTGTGGCACCTCTTACTAAATTAAATGATATAGCTACCCTGTTCACTAATGATGAGAAAACTCGCTACTATTATATCCTTAAATTATTTCCGTTCTCATTAAAGGGTGATGCTAAGATATGGTTTAATTCTCTTGATCCTGGTTGTGTGCGTAGTCCCCAGGATATGATTTACTACTTCTCTGCTAAATATTTCCCCGCTCATAAGAAACAAGCTGCTTTAAGGGAAATATATAATTTTGTGCAAATTGAGGAAGAGAGTCTCCCACAAGCTTGGGGGAGGCTTCTCCAATTACTTAATGCTTTGCCTGATCATCCTCTCAAGAAAAATGAAATACTTGATATCTTTTATAATGGACTAACCAATGCTTCCAGAGATTACCTGGATAGTTGTGCTGGTTGTTTTTTCAGGGAAAGAACAGTTGATCAAGCTGAAATTCTATTGAATAATATGTTGACCAATGAAAATAATTGGACACTTCCTGAACCAACTCCTAAGCCAACTCCGAAGAAAAGGGGTATTCTATTTCTCAGTCCTGAAGATATGCAAGAGGCAAAGAAATCTATGAAATAAAAAGGTATTAAAGCTGAAGATGTTAAGAATTTACCTCCTGTTGAAGAAATACATGGTCTTAATTCATCACCTATTGAAGAAACACACAATCTCGATAACCCGACACATGTAGTAAAGGTAAACTCTCTCTGTAGATTTGATGAAGGTGATATTCCTCGTAATAAGTCTGCTAGCCAATGCTTAGATGAGTTTGATAATTTTATTGTTAAACAAGAAAACATCAATGCTTATGTTGGTAGACAATTGAAACATAATGCTTATATGATTGAACACTTGAGTGATTATATGGCTAGTGTTAAAGGTGAACTTAAACTCATTAGTAAACATGCTTCTATGGTTACCACTCAAGTAGAACAAGTACTTAAAGCTCAGAATGATTTTCTCAAAGAATTGAATAGTAAGAATAATGACTTTGCTGTTAGAGTTGCAACTAGAGGAGGTAAAGTGACTCAGGAACCTTTGTATCCTGAGGGCTATCCTAAGAGAATTGAGCAGGTGTAACATCCCAAATTTTCAATTTGGAATGTTATACATTAGATCATCAATGCATATCATATTTTTATTTGCTTCTGGCTTGATTCTAGAAATTCTACGCAACTCAAGGACCCTCGGAGAGAGTGGGGGATTTCATGATTTTCATATTTGAGCTTTCTCAAATTTTGAAAACAGGATCATGTGAGTTTATTTATTTTATCTTCAATTATTTCTATTACAAAAATATGAGAGAGGGAAAAAAATAAGTTTCCCAAAATAAAGAAATATTGAGGATTTAATAATAAAATCAAATAAGATTTTATTTTGGAGTTATTTGCTATTTTATTTGAATTTAGGAAAATGCGTGTTTCTCAAAATTGCATTTAGGCCCCAAATAAATGTTCATCCTGCTCGGCTTAATTTTAGAAGCTGGGGAAAATTTATTTCGGGATTTTTGAAGTCAATTTAGTATTTCTTTTATTTGTTTTTCTGCGCGTAATTATTTAAAAAAACGCAACCGACTTAGAGCCGGTTTCGGCCCGGACTCTTCCGGCCAGGCCTTTATATAGCGCCGACCCCGAGCCCGTTAGCCCAAGCCGCTGGCCCGCACCGGAACCCTAACCCTAGGCCGCCGCCACCACCGCCCCGCCGCCCGCCGCCGCGCCGTGCCGCCGCCTTGCCGCACCACCGCCGCGCCGCCCCACGCCTCGCGCCGCCGCCGCCGGAGCTGCCGCCACCGACACCGCCGCCCGCCGTTGCCGCCGAGGTTGACCCCGCTACCGCCGCCGGTTTATCCTAGAAAAACGTTCGGTTTTCGCCGGTTTTCGATCGGGTTTTTTAGATCCGTTTTTTAGTTAGGTCGGTTTTTCCCGGTTTAGTTTATTTAGTGAGCGTTCGCTCGTTCGTTCGTTTTAACGGACACGTTCATCGTTTACTTGCAGAAAACGAACGTTCTTTCGTTAATCTGTTCGTCATTTTTCTTTTTCTCAGATTTCCCACGATTATTTCTCATCGCAATTTCAGATCTGATTTTCGTTCTAGTATAACTTTTCGCTCGTTTATCGGAATCAGGCGATTCAAGCGCTTGGGGTTTCGTCTCGAAACCCTCTTTCCGTTTAACCAACTCAAACAAGTTTTTGCCTCTGTAAAATTTGACTTAGATCCAGATTAGTAAACGAGCTTGTTTCTTTCGCCGTTTGACTTTTGGTGCTTCGTTCGATTTGATTCTTTTTGCAAACCGGAGTTCTTAAGTTGAACTTTCTGGTTAGATCTCTTATTTGAGTTTTACCCGTGCATTAGATGAGTACTTATTGTATGCTTGTTTGTTTGCGATAGAGTACTCGGAGTGCGCCGCTTGCTACTTCGAATCGCTAGGTTTCACGGATCATCAGCAAGGCAAGTAACACTTTGATCATACCTCCTACTACCCAATTTTTATTGCATTAGGTCAATCCTCAAACATTGCATGATTAGGATCTAATTAAATTGTGGGTTGGGAAGTAGATGAGGTAGTACCTATTACCTGTTTTATTATCGAACCCTTGGGAGTTACTTCTACATTGCTTATATTGCCATGCTATGCTAGTAGACGTGGATTGGGTGAATGTATCCATGACAGATGTGAGATTGTTAAATTAATGGTTTATTTAAGGTGGCAACTTAAACACACATCTGGGTGGATTGAGGCACCTGGGTATTCCAGTGATTGCCTGTTTTTCTTTATGGACCGCCACCCAGGCTCAAAGGGATCATGAGATCATTCACACTAGAAATTTCCATGTGCAGCCACAAGCTACTATGGGCTCTAGCATAGTTGATTAATTCGTGCGAACTGTTACAGTGGTAGACTAGTAGATGTAGGGGAAAGTGGGTGTAACGGTCTACCCGTTCGTAAGGTGCTAGCGCTTCTGAAAGACTATGTCTCGGTCATCTGTTTCTCAAACATCATGTAGTGCGAGAACCCCAACAGAGGAGATCGATTCTTGTGGGAAAAAGTGTAAAAACCTCTGCAGAGTGTATAAACTAATCATGGTTAGCCGTGTCCCCGGTTATGGACATCTTGAGTATCTAGTACTTGGATTATCATGTGAATCTCATCATGTTACTCTAATTAATATTGTTGGGTTATATATATATGATGCTTAATTGAGATTGAGAGGGTGTCTACACTCTCAATGTTTAACAACTACCATGATAGTTAGATAAAAATTATTCCTTTGCAGTAGGGAAATTGGCTTTACGCAAAACTGTAACCATAGAGCTTTCCACCAGCCAAATATGCATGTAGTATAGCCTTATTCTTTTATTACTCTCTATGTGTTACTTCGCCAGCATATTCCATGTGCTGACCCATTTCGGGCTGCAATGTTCATGTTGCAGACTTTTCATACGACGGGTAAGGTGCTTTTAGGTCGTGGTTCTATACTCAGTGATGCCGTTGGAGTTGATGGACTCACTTATCTTCTAAGCCTTCCACTGTTATCGTTATTAGATGGCCTTAAGCCATATTTATTGTAGTAAGTTCTCTTTTGAGACATTCGATGTACTAAGTGTCTGATTGCTACTCTGTTATAAATCCTTCAAGTACTGTGCGTGTTAGCATTACTGATCCAAGGATGACACTGAAGCACAGAGATCGAACCGTTTGAGGTCTGGTCGCTACAAGATGATATCAGAGCACACGCTGACTATAGGACACGACCACTAAGCTAAAGCCCTAGATCACTACTCATTCTTCTCATTCTAACTCCTCATCTTTTCTACTCTTTTAGGATGGCAGATGCAAGGAACAAGTTCAAGCAACCGGATGAAGATACACCCTTTGGACGTCACTTCAAGGAAGTCACTAGATACCTGAACATCGGAGTACCAAGCTTCACCGGAACCTACAACGCCACTTTACCTGAAGAGGAGCGCTGGATGATTCAAGTTCAAGTTCCAGGAAGGACGTTCATGCCAGTCGCTGAGCCCATAGAGTTTTCCTTTGATGCACTAACCTGGAGTCTAGGAAAGAGCATGGCAGCTCACATCACAATGCGATGTATTGGAGAAGTTTACCGCAATGATCTCAAGGATACTATCTACCAGATTTGTGGGCATCGAGATGAGCACTGGGAGATGATCAGCACCAAGAAGGATAGATCAATCGCAGCTTTCATCCAGGAGTTAAACCAGCACATTCGATGTCAGAAGAACCGGATGTGCGCAGACATGATAGATCTGAAGAATGTGAGGACAAGAATCACGGAACTAGAGGAAGAACTCAAGGCCACACATGAAGATTATATGGAGGAAATCGAAGTATTAGTGGAGAAGAATGACGACCTGGTCAAGAAGATCGGAATATTCATGGGAGACCCTACACCAGTAGAAGAAGACGAAGAACCTAAGGAGATTCGCCCGGAAGACTACATCATCATCGACGACACCAACTCGGACCCAGACGATAGCGATGATGACTATGTTGATGAAGTTGGAGCAGATATCATGGAGTCTGCAACCGAAGAATATTTCTAGTAGCCCACCCCATCAGTAGTAGTATTCCACCATGTAAATATAGTAGTCTGAGCACTTTTGCGATAGTTAGACCGATTGTATGCCCTTGTTTGATTAAATGAAGTGATTTTGTGTGCATTTGCCTCATGTGCGTATGGGTAGTCTTTTCTCTCTAGACCTCTCTCTATTCTTAAATCCCATCTTTTCTAAACCCATCAGATGCCTCCGAGACGTGACCCCGGATTTACCTTCCCACCGGGGCTCACTCAGTTGATCTAGCAACAGAATACGTTGATGCAGTTCCTAGTCCAAAATCAGAATCAGGGGAACAACAACAACAACAACCCACCACCACCACCTGTTGATCACTTAACCCGTTTTCTTAGGCTGAATCCGCCGGTGTTCTCTAGTAGCACCGAGCCTATAGTAGCAGATGATTGGCTCCGCAAGACAGCAAGGGAGTTGACCATGGCAGGATGCACAGATGCGGAAAAGGTGAAATTTGCCACACATCAGTTGGATGGACCCACAACATCATGGTGGGAAAATTTCACAACCACTTACCCTATCGACACTGTCACGTGGGACCAGTTTCAGCAGGCTTTCCGTACTGCCCATGTTTCAGCAGGAGCTATGGCCATGAAGAAGCGTGAGTTTCGCAACTTGCGCCAAGGAGGATGGACAGTTGGCTAGTATGTGGATGACTTTAGTAAGCTAGCACGTTATGCCCCAAATGACGTTGCTACGGATGCAGCTAAGCAGGAGAAGTTTCTGGAAGGACTGAATGATGAGTTGAGCATGCAGTTGATGGTAACAAGCTTCAACAACTACCAGGAGTTGGTAGATCATGCTCTTATGGTTGAAGGGAAGCAGCAACAGATTGAAAACCGTAAGAGGAAGTATGGACAAGGGAAGTACAACTCTGGAGCTCAACAGAAGCCGCGTTGTACCCCTAAACCAGGAGGACATTTTCAGCATTCCCATGGGGGAGGAAGTTCGCATAATCATAATGGCCCCCAGAATGGTAATGGGAATGGAGGAAGCAACGGCTAGAACCATACCAACGCATCAACCCCAGCCAAGAGAGACCTGAGCCAAGTCACTTGCTTTAAGTGTTAGAAGATCGGACATTACGCCAATAAATGTCCTGAATCCCAGAATGGAAATGGCAATGGAAGCTCTGGGAAGAAACCGAACCCTTTCAACAGGGGACAGGTGAACCACATAAACGTGGAGGAGGTTGAAGAACAGCCGGATGCAGTAATCGGCAAGTTTTTGGTTAAGTCTTTTACTGCAATCGTCCTTTTTGAAACTGGTGCATCGCATTCATACATCTCACGGGGATTCGTGGATAAGTATAACCTGCCCACCAAGGTTCTTAGAACACCTATGCTAGTAAGCTCACCAGGAGCGGAGTATATGGCCAGCCGAGGGTGTTTTCAAGTGCCATTGAGTATAGGTAGGCATGTGTTTCCCTCGGATTTGATCATTTTGGAATCACAAGGTTTGGATGTAATTCTGGGTATGGATTGGCTGTCGATGTATGGAGGAAACATCGATTGTGCCAGTAAGTCGATTTTGCTTACCACCCCAGAAGGAAGAAGGATCAAGTATGTATCCCGACATATGCCAAAGAGGACTCAAGTAAACTCCCTAATAGGAGTTGTACAAGAGGAAGTACCGGTGGTAAAGGATTTTCCTTATGTATTTCCAGAGGAGTTGCCAGGCATGCCACCGGATAGAGACATTGAGTTTTTGATTGAGCTTTTCCCAGGCACAGGGCCAATATCTAAGAGACCATATAGGATGCCCGCAAAGGATTTGGAGGAGATTAAGAAGCAGATTAAGGAGTTACTGGATAAAGGCTATATTTGCCCAAGTTCTTCGCCTTGGGGATCGCCAGTACTTCTAGTGGAGAAAAAGGATGGATCGTTAAGGATGGTTGTCGATTATCGAGGATTGAATGAAGTAACAATCAAGAACAAGTACCCACTACCGATGATCAATGATATGTTTGATTGATTGCAAGGAGCCAAGGTATTTTCCAAGATCGATCTGCGATCAGGATACCATCAGTTGAAGATTCGAGAATAGGATATACCTAAGACGGCTTTTACCACCAGGTATGGGTTGTACGAGTATACTGTTATGTCATTTGGTCTGACTAACACACCTGCCTATTTTATGAACATGATGAACAAGGTGTTTATGGAGTTTTTGGATAAGTTTGTCATAGTGTTCATTGATGATATTCTGGTTTACTCGAAGAATGAAGAGGAGCATAAGGAGCATTTGCGTTTGGTACTTGGGAAGCTCAGAGAATATCAGTTATATGCCAAGTTTAGCAAATGTGAGTTTTGGTTGAAGGAAGTTGGATTCCTCGGACACGTTATATCCGGAGAAGGTATAGCAGTAGATCCCACCAAGGTTGACACTGTGACAAATTGGGAAGCCCCAACAACAGTTGGAGAAATCCAGAGTTTTCTGGGACTCGCAGGATACTACCGGAGATTCATTGAAAATTTCTTGAAGATTGCGAAGCCTATGACGGAGTTGTTAAAAAGGATACCAAGTTCATATGGACTGAGAAATGTGAGGCCAGTTTCCAGGAGTTGAAGAAACGTTTGGTTACATCACCAGTGTTGATTTTGCTGTATCAGAACAAGGATTATGAGGTGTATTGCGACGCTTCACGTCGAGGACTTGGAGCGGTGCTTATGCAGGAGGGAAGGGTTGTTTCATATGCCTCACGACAACTTAAGCCTCATGAGTTGAATTATGCCATGCATGATTTGGAGTTAGCAGCCGTAGTGCATGCATTAAAGACTTGGAGACATTTTCTCATTGGAAACCATTGTGAAGTGTACACGGATCACAAGAGTTTGAAGTACATTTTCACGTAGAAGGAGCTGAATCTCAGGAAAAGGAGATGGTTGGAGCTCATCAAGGATTATGATATGAGATTGCATTATCATCACGGAAAGGCTAACGTAGTAGCTGGCGCATTGAGCCGTAAGAGCCATGTCAACACACTAATGACGGGAGATTTACCAAAGGAGTTAGCTGAGGACCTTCTTGAGCTATGTTTGGATATAGTTCCGAGAGGATATGTAGCAGCATTGGAGATTCAGTCTACTTCGATGGATAAGATCAGAGAAGCTCAGAAGACTGACAAGGAGATTGCCTCTATAAAGGAGAAGATGGGCAAAGGACAAGTTAAAGGATTTCATGAGGATGAGCACGATACCCTATGGTTTGAAGACCGTGTTTATGTGCCCAACGACCCGGAGATCAGGAAGTTAATTCTGCAGGAGGCCCATGATTCACCATATTCAATTCACCCAGGAAATACCAAGATGTATTTGGATTTGAAAGATACTTTCTGGTGGACCGGAATGAAGAAGGATATTGCGGAGTATGTAGCAATTTGTGACGTATGTCAGAGAGTAAAGGCAGAGCATCAGAAGCCAGCAGGGTTGTTACAGCCATTGCCGATACCCGAATGGAAGTGGGATAAGCTAGGCATGGATTTTATTACGGGATTGCCTAGAACTCGTTCAGGCTATGACTCGATTTGGGTTGTAGTCGATCGTTTGAAAAAGGTAGCTCATTTCATCCCAGTGAAGACTACCTACACTAGTGCTAAGTTGGCAAAGATATACATGACCAGGATCGTATGTCTGCATGGAGTTCCAAGGAGTATTGTATCAGATAGAGGAACCCAGTTTACCTCAAAGTTCTGGAATCAGTTGCACGAAACCTTGGGTACCAGGCTAGAGTTCAGCACAGCTTTTCATCCACAGACAGATGGACAGACCGAGAGAGTCAATTAGATTTTGGAGGATATGCTGAGAGCTTGCACGCTAGATTACGTATCTAGTTGGGATGATAATTTTCCATACGCAGAGTTCTCCTACAACAACAGTTATCAATCCAGTTTGAAGATGGCCCCTTTCGAAGCCTTGTACGGAAAGAGGTGCAGGACCCCGTTGTCGTGGGATGAAGTTTGAGACCGCCAGTTGTTTGGACCAGATTTAATTAAGGAGTCTAAACAGAAGGTGAAATTGATTCGCGATAGGCTCAAGGTAGCCCAGTCCAGGCATAAGAGCTACGCAGATTCTAAATGCAAGGAGACAGTTTACGAAGTCGGAGACCATGTTTATCTTCGAGTATCTCCACTTCGAGGAGTTAAGCGCTTTGGAGTTAAAGGGAAGTTAGCGCCACATTTTGTAGGACCATACAAGGTTTTGGAGCGTATGGGAGAAGTAGCCTACAAGTTGGAATTGGCCGAAGGATTGTCAGGAGTTCATGATGTATTCCACGTTTCCCAGTTGAAGAAGTGCCACACAGAGATGGCTGATATACCGCTGAGAGATACAGTGCCGCTGGAAGCGATTCAGTTGGACAGTGATTTGACATATGAGGAGAAACCAGTCAAGATTCTTGAGTATGCCAGCCGAGTCACCCACAACAAGGTTATCAAGTTTGGCAAAGTTCAGTGGAGCCACCACACCGAGGATGAAGCCACCTGGGAATGAGAGGAAGATTTGCTAAAAGACCACCCTCACTAATTTTCTAGCCAACCCGAATCTCGAGGGCGAGATTCATCTTAAAGGGGGTAGGTTTGTAACATCGCAAATTTTCAATTTGGAATGTTACACATTAGATCATCAATGCATATCATATTTTTATTTGCTTCTGGCTTGATCCTAGAAATGCTACGCAACTCAAGGACCCTCGGAGAGAGTTGGGGATTTCATGATTTTCATATTTGAGCTTTCTCAAATTTTGAAAACAGGATCATGTGATTTTATTTATTTTATCTTCAATTATTTCTATTACAAAAATATGAGAGAGGGAATAAAATGAATTCCCCAAAATAAAGAAATATTGAGGATTTAATAATAAAATCAAATAAGATTTTATTTTGGAGTTATTTGCTATTTTATTTGAATTTAGGAAAAATGCGTGTTTTTCAAAATTTCATTTAGGCCCCAAATAAATGTTCATCCTGTTCGGCTTGATTTTAGAAGCCAGGGAAATTTTATATCGGGATTTTTGGAGTCCGTTTAGTATTTCTTTTATTTGTTTTTTTGCACGTAATTATTAAAAAAAACGCAACCGACTTAGAGCCGGTTTTGGCCCGAACTCTTCCGGCCGGGCCTTTATATAGCGCAGACCCCGAGCCCGTTAGCCCAAGCCGCCGCCCAGCACCGGAACCCTAACCCTAGGCCGCCGCCGCCGCCGCTGCCGCGCGCCACCGCCTCGCCGCCCGACGCCGCGCCGCGCCGCCGCCTTGCCGCCCCACGCCCCGCCCCGCGCCGCCGCCGCCGGAGCCGCAAACGCCGCCGCCCGCCGCCGCCGCCGAGGTTATCCCCACCGCCGCCACCGGTTTTTCCTAGAAAACCATTTGGTTTTCGCTGGCTTTCGATCGGTTTTTTTAGATCCATTTTTTTAGTTAGATCAGTTTTTTTCCGGTTTAGTTTATTAAGCGAGCGTTCGCTCGTTCGTTCATTTTAACGAATGCGTTCATCGTTTAGTTACTGAAAACGAATGTTCGTTCGTTAATCTATTCGTTGTTTTTCTTTTTCTCAGATTTCCCGCGATTATTTCTAATCGCGATTTCAGATCCGATTTTCGTTCTAGTATAACTTTTCACTCGTTTATCGGAATTAGGCGATTCAAGCACCTGGAGTTTCATCTCGAAACCCTCTTTCCATTTAACCAACTCAAACAAGTTTTTGCCTCTGTAAAATTTGACTTAGATCCAGATTAGTAAACGAGCTTGTTTCTTTCGCCGTTTGACTTTCGTTGCTTCGTTCGATTTGATTCTTTTTGCAAACCGGAGTTCTTAAGTTGAACTTTCTGGTTAGATCTCTTATTTGAGTTTTACCCGTGCATTAGATGAGTACTTATTGTATGCTTGTTTGTTTGTGATAGAGTACTCGGAGTGCGCCGCTTGCTATTTCGAATCGCTAGGTTTCACGGACCATCAGCAAGGCAAGTAACACTTTGATCATACCTCCTACTACCCAGTTTTTATTGCATTAGATCAATCCTCAAACGTTGCATGATTAGGATCTAATTAAATTGTGGGTTGGGAAGTAGATGAGGTAGTACCGATTACCTGTTTTATTATCAAACCCTTGGGAGTTACTTCTACGTTGCTTATATTGCCATGCTATGGTAGTAGACGTGGATTGGGTGAGTGTATCCATGACAGATGTGAGATTGTTAAATTAATGGTTTATTTAAGGTGGCAACTTAAACACACATCTGGGTGGATTGAGGCACCTGGGTATTCCAGCGATTGCCTGTTTTTCTTTATGGACCGCCACCCAGGCTCAAAGGGATCATGAGATCATTCACACTAGAAATTTCCATGTGCAGCCACAAGCTACTATGGGCTCTAGCATAGTTGATTAAGTCGTGAGAACTCTTACAGTGGTAGACTAGCAGATGTAGGGGAAAGTAGGTGTAACAGTCTACCCGTTCGTAAGGTGCTAGCGCTTCTGAAAGACTATGTCTCGGTCATCCGTTTCTCAAACATCATGTAGTGCGAGAACCCCAACGGAGGAGATCGGGTCTTGTGGGGAAAAGTGCGCAAACCTCTGCAGAGTGTCTAAACTAATCATGGTTCGCGGTGTCCCCGGTTATGGACATCTTGAGTATCTAGTACTTGGATTATCATGTGAATCTCATCTTGTTACTCTAATTAATATTGTTGGGTTATATATATATGATGCTTAATTGGGATTGAGAGGGTGTCTACACTCTCAATGTTTAACAACTACCATGATAGTTAGATAAAAAATATTCCTTTGCAGTAGGGAAATTGGCTTTACGCAAAACATTAACCATAGAGCTTTCCACCAGCCAAATATGCATGTAGTATAGCCTTATTCTTTCATTACTCTCTATGTGTTAATTTGCCAGCATATTCCATGTGCTGGCCTGTTTCGGGCTGCAAAGTTCATGTTGCAGACTTTTCAGATGACGAGTAAGGTGCTTTTAGGTCGTGGTTCTATACTCAGTGATGCCGTTGGAGTTGATGGACTCACTTATCTTCCAAGCCTTCCGATGTTATTGTTATTAGATGGCCTTAAGCCATATTTATTTAATAAGTTCTCTTTTGAGACATTCGATGTACTAAGTGTGTGATTGCTACTCTGTTATAAATCCTTCAAGTACTATGCGTGTCAGCATTACTGATCCAGGGATGACACTGAAGCATAGGAAGCACGGTAAAGAAAGAGAACCATGGGTTCAGAAACCCATGCCTTTTCCTCCTAAACCATCCAAGAAAAAGGATGATGAGGATTTTAAGCGCTTTGCTGAAATGATTAGACCTATCTTTTTGCGTATGCGTTTGACCGATATGCTTAAAATGAATCCTTATGCTAAGTATATGAAGGATATTGTTACAAATAAGAGAAAGATGCCAGAATATGAAATTTCCACCATGCTTGCTAATTATACTTTTAAGGGTGAAATACCAAAGAAACTTGGAGATCCAGGAGCACCAACTATACCATGCTCCATTAAAAGAAACTATGTTAAAACTGCTTTATGTGATCTTGGAGCCGGTGTTAGTGTTATGCCTCTCTGTTTATATCGTTGACTTGATTTGAATAAGTTGACACCTACTGAAATATATTTGCAAATGGCTGACAAATCAACTGCTATACCTGTCGGTATTTCTGAGGAACTATTTTAACGGACTTTGTTATTCTTGATATTCCCGAGGATGATAGTATGTCTATTATTCTTAGAAGACCCTTCTTGAATACTGCAGGGATGTTATTGACTGCACCAAAGGCAATGTCACTTTTCATGTTAATGGTAATGAGCATACGGTACACTTTCCGAGGAAACAACCTCAAGTCCATAGTATCAATTCTATTGGAAAAATTTCAACAATCACTATTGGAGGTTTTGAATTTCCTCTTCCTACTGTCAAGAAGAAATATGATATTCTTATTGTTGGGGACATACATATCCCCATTGAGGTAACCTAGTGTTATTCCAAAATTCTCCGGTTTCATGTTATTCAAAATGAGTTTGTTAACAAGACCCGATCAACCTTGTTAGTGGATTCCTTTTGATGAGCATGAGAAGGATGAATTTAGAAAACACAACTCTCTGTACCCTCTTTTTACTTTATGTTATTTATATTAATAAATCAAAAATAGAATTTTCTGTTTGTTTTCTGAATTATCCATGCAACAAAAAAATACCCTGAAAATAAAATTCTCCAAATGCCCTGAAAATTAAATATGATTTTTTCTAGAATATTTGAGAATATCTGGCACTGAGAACACATCAGGGAGAGCCAGCACCTGGCCACGAGGGTCCAGGGCACGCCCCTGCCTCATGGGCCCCTGGTGGCCCCCCTCCACTTATTCTAGCCACCACACACTCCTTCTTCCTCCCAAAAAATCACCAACCAGCTCAAGCACGAGTTCTAGCTCATCTTGCTGCTATTTTCTATCTCCTAGCTCAAAGCTCCATTCACAAAACTACTTTGGGGGATTGTTCTTTGGTATGAGACTCCTCCAATGGTCCAATTAGTTTTTGTTCTAGTGCTTTATTTATTGCAAAATTTTGCTTCTTAGGTGACCCTGTTCTTGAGCTTGCATGTCAAATTTATATGGTCCCAAGTAGTTCTAATGCATGATATAGTCTCTAGGCACTTGTGGGAGTAGTTGCTATCAATTTTGTTGAGTTTGGTACACTTTTATTTTGAGTTGCTAAAAATTTCAGAAATTTTTCAGCAAAAGATGAAGAGATTTTTGAGGGGCTCATTGAGCCAAAGCTCGAAGGATAAACAAAGTGAAGAGAACAAGAATCCCAAGTATAATCTCCCTCGTACTGCGGAGGTTTGGCCGTCTGAATGGCATTATGATGATTTCTTGAGAGAAGCCGAGATTCATGAAGATTTTTATTATTTGGCTGAGAATGCAGGCCTCACCGCCTTCCTCCACGACCAACGCGAACAGTATCTCTTACTCACCAATATCTTTGTGCAAAACTTTCATTTCCATGCTAGAAGCTCGCCACCTTCGGAATTTTATTTATATGATGAGCATAAGGAAATGTCACTTCATGCTTTTTGTCGGGTTTGTTTGATACCCTTTGAGGGCAGCATAGAGGAACCACATCGTAATGATGTGGAAGGGTTTATTGATATGATTGTTGTAGGGTAAACGAGGAAAGTTTCTGATGCGAGAATCACTAGCATACATTTTCCCATTTTACGTTACTTCGCAATATTTCCTAGTAGATGCTTAATTGGTCGCGGGAACTATAGGAACCTTAGTGCTCCTGATATTGTTATTTTGCACCATGCCTTGTTTCAAGATACCACTTTCAGTTTAGGCGCTATTGTTGCTAAACGGTTAAACCTGAACCGTACTAAGGGCCCCGTCCTTTGAGGCATCTTTGCCTCGCGCCTAGCTGCACACTTTAACATACCCATCAGGCATTATGAGAAAGAGGAAAAGTTGCTGCCTAATATTTTTCTAGATTATAAGAGCATGGTAGCACATGATTTTATTGTTAAGAATAAGAAAAAGTTGCTTAACTATAGACTAATTTTTGGTAAGAATAACTTTGAGACTATTACCTTGCCTGCTCCCTCTTTGTTTAACATATTTTCAGGCAAGTACCTTGTTTTACAGGAGGACGTTTATGCATACTGGAGTGTGACACCAGCTCCAGAGCCTGAGCCGGAACCACCCTAGGACCCTTATCAACAGTCAGTTTATCAATGGAATTCGGAGGAGATTGCCAATCAGTGGCACCCAAAGGAGACTCCCCCTTACACCGAAGAGGGCTACTTTGATCCATGGTCATAGACCAACTTAGGCCAAAAGCCTAAGCTTGGGGGAGTACGTATTTCTCACTGGCATTACATTCATGTTCACACAATCATGCTAGTTGTCGGTGCTCATACTTTTTCATTGTATCGTCCATGATAGTTTATTTCCTTTTTAGCTTTCTTCTTGTGTGCCTTAATAAACCTTAAGAAAAACCAAAAAAATAGTTGTAGCTTTTAGTTAGTTTACTTTCCATCCCTGTAGTAGTAGTAATTAAAAAGAAAACCCAAAAAGATTTCTCGTTCTTCTTTTGCTTGTTGGGAGCTTTCCCGTGTAAATAATTTTGTTTCTTTTCTTTGGGGTCGAGAGGAGAAGACCATAATGAAAATGTTGGGTGGCTCTCATATGCATTATTGTTGATCTAACAAAGAGCCCAAATTACCTTGTCTTCTCTCTTGAATTGAATGCTTGCAGATTCTAGCTTAGTCCAATGCACATGCACTATTATTATTTTCCACACTATTCGGTCGTGCAAGTGAAAGGCAATAATGATGATATATGATGAACTCATTGAGATGAGGAAAGCTGGTATGAACTCGACCTCTCTTGTTTTTGTAAATATGATTAGTTCATCGTTCCTGATTTAGCCTATTATGAAAGAAACATATTTGCAATGACAATTAGAGATTGTAGTTTCTTATGCCATGCTTAATTAGCCAAGGAGTTTATAATGGTTTACCTTGCATGCCAGCATGCTATTAAAATGGTTGTGATGTGGTATGATAGGTTGGTATCCTCCTTTGAACGATTCAAGTGGCTTGACTTGGCACATGTTCACGCATGTAGTTGAAACAAAATCAACATAGCCTCTATGATATTTATGTTCATGGTGAATTATATCCTACTCATATTTGCATTCGATGTTGATTAATTTTAATGCATGTTCATGACTGTTGTCGCTCTCTAGCTGGCCGCTTCCCAGTCTTTTTCTAGCCTTCACTTGTACTAAGCGGGAATATTGCTTGTGCATCCAACTCCATAAACCCCAAAGTTGTTCCATATGAGTCCACCATACCTACCTATATACGGTATCTACCTGCCGTTCTAAGTAAATTTGTATGTGCCAAACTATAAACCTTCAAATAAACATTCTGTTTTGTATGCTCGAATAGCTCATGTATCAACTAGGGTTGTCTGTATCCTCCATGCTAGGCGGGTTATTCTCAAGAGGAGTGGACTCCGCTCCTCACTCACGAGAAAATGGCTGGTCACCGGGATGCCCAGTCCCATGCTTTAAGCAAATCAAATCAAAATAATTGCAAACAAAACTCCCCCAGGATTGTTTTTAGTTGGAGGCACCCGTTGTTTCGGGCAAGCCATGGATTGATGCTTGTTGGTGGTGGGGGAGTATAAACTTTACCATTCTGCTTGGGAACCGCCTATAATGTGTGTAGCATGGAAGATATCGAGATCTCTCGGTTGTTATGTTGACAATGAAAGTATACCGCTCAAAATATTATTCATATCTATTTCAAAACCGAGCTCTGGCACCTCTACAAATCCCTGCTTCCCTCCACGAAGGGCCTATCTATTTACTTTTATGTTGAGTCATCATCCTCTTATTAAAAAGCACTAGTTGGAGAGCACCGCTGTCATTTGCATCCATTACTGTTAGTTTACATTGAGTATAACTTGACTGGATCTCTTCTACCATGAATTACAATGTCTAGTCAGTCCTTGATCTTTAAAGGTGCTCTGCATTTATGTTTTGCGTTCTCAGAAAGGGCTAGCGAGATACCATCTTGTTATATCATATTATGATTGTTTTGAAGAAGTGTTGTCAACCGAGATTTATTATTATTGCTCGCTAGTTGATTATGCCATTGATATGAGTAAACATGAGACCTAAATGTTATTCCGAATGTCGTTAGTTCATAATATTTGATGAAAACTTGAATGCTGGCTTTACATATTTACAACAACAAGAGCAAACGGAGTTTGTATAAGTTTTTCTTTATCACTTTCAGTTTATCAACTGAATTGCTTGAGGACAAGCAAAGGTTTAAGCTTGGGGGAGTTGATACGTCTCTGTCATATCTAATTTTCCAAACACTTTTGCCCTTGTTTTGGACTCTAACTTGCATGATACGAATGGGACTAACCCGGACTGATGCTGTTTTCAGCAGAATTGCCATGGTGTTATTTTTGTGCAGAAATAAAAGTTCTAGGAATGACCTGAAAATCAACGAAGATTATTTTTGGAATATATAAAAAATACTGGAAGAAGAATCCACGTCAGGGGGCCCACACCTTGTCCATGAGGGTGGGGGCGCGCCTAACCCCCCTGGGCGCGTCCCCTGCCTCGTGGGCCCCCTGATGCTCCACCGACCTCAACTCCAACTCCATATATTCGTGTTCGGGGAGAAAAAATCAGGGAGAAGGATTCATCGCGTTTTACGATACGGAGCCGCCGCTAAGCCCTAAACTCTCTCAGGAGGGCTAATCTGGAGTCCGTTCGGGGTTCTGAAGAGGGGAATCCGACACCATCATTGTCGGTGTCAAAACCGACGGATCCCGGGTAGGGGGTCCCAAACTAAGCATCTACGGTCGATGGTAACAGGAGACAGGGGACACGATGTTTACCCAGGTTCGGCCCCTCTCTATGGAGGTAATACCCTACGTCCTGCTTGATTGATATTGATGAATACGAGTATTACCAGAGTTGATCTACCTCGAGATCGTAATGGCTAAACCCTAGAGGTCTAGCTTGTGTGGCTATGGTAATGAGTATCTCCCCACTCTGGACTAAGTCCTCCGGTTTATATAGACACTGGGGGGATCTAGGGTTACACAAGGTCGGTTACAAAGAAAGGAATCTACATGTTCGGTCGCCAAGCTTGCCCTCCACGCCAAGGAGAATCCCATACGGACACGGGTACAGTCTTCGGTCTTTGTATCTTCACGACCCATCAGTCCGGCCCATGGCTAACAGGCCAGACGCCCGAGGACCCCTTAGTCCAGGACTCCCCCAGTAGCCCCTGAACCTAGCTTCAATGACAAGGTATCCGGTGCATAGATCTGTCTTCAGCATTGCAAGGCGGGTTCCTCCTTCCGAACTCCAAGATAGTCTTCGGACGAAACAAACGTGTCCGGATCTACAACACATAGCCGTAGAGAGTATAGTATTTCACGAATCCAATCTGCTGACAACTTTAGTAATGTGACATCATGCTTTCCCGGTCATTATTTCGAACCGTTTCCCGTCCTGCCATTCCACATTTCGGGGCGTGGTTTTTATTGGCACATCTTGTCGAAGCAGAGATCGTCTCCCCTTATTGCGGGATTTTCATCAATACGAGCGTGGGTGTAACACCCACGATGCGGCTACATCTCCCACGTGTCGGAGCAGGACTTAGAGGCATAACCGCATAGTAGGCATGTCGCAAGAGGGGTAATCTTTACACATCCCATGTACTGAATAAGAAAGGGATAAAGAGTTGGCTTACAATCTCCACTTCACACAATACATAAATATAGCATTACATCATCTAGAATACAATCAAGGTCCGACTACGAAACCAAATAAAGAAAGACAACCCCAAATGCTAGTTCCCCGATCGCCCCAACTGGGCTCCTCTACTGATCGTCCGGAAAGGAAACATAGTAATGTCCCGAATCCTCACCGAACTCCCACTTGAGTTCGATAGCGTCCCCTGCACTGGCATCGTCGGAACCTGCATCTGTTTGGAAGTATTTGCGAGCCACGGGGACACATCAATCTCACACCCTCGCGATCAAGACTATTTAAGCTTAAGGTAGGAAAGGTAGTGAGGTGGAGCTGCAGCAAGCACTAGCATGTATGGTGGCTAACTTACACAAATAAGAGCGACAAGAGAAGCAAAGCACGGTCGAGAAGCTATAAAGATCAAGAAGTGATCCTGAAACTACTTACGTTCAAGCATAACACGAGACCGTGTTCTCTTCTCGGACTCCGCCGAAAAGAGACCATCACGGCTACACACGCGGTTGATTCATTTTAATTAAGTGTCAAGTTTTCTACAACCGGACATTAACAAATTCCCATCTGCCCATAACCGCGGGCATGCCTTTCGAAAGTTCAAAACCCTGTAGGGGTGTCCCATCTTAGCCCATCACAAGCTCCCATGGTCAATGAAGGATATTCCTTCTCCCAGGAAGACCCGATCAGACTCGGAATCCCGGTTACAAGACATTTCGACAATGGTAAAACAAGACCAGCAAAGCCACACGAATGTGCCGACAAATCTTGATAGGAGCTACACATATCTCATTCTTAGGGCACACTGGATTGTCCAGGATTCCGGTAGGCCAGCCCAAAGTTGCCCCTGGTGGCCACCGGCTGCTGACAGGTTGGACCAACACTCAAAGGAGCACTGGCCCAGGGGTTTAAAATAAAGATGACCCTTGAGTCCGCGGAACCCAAGGGAAAAAGGCTTAGGTGGCAAATGGTAAATCCAAGGTTGGGCCTTGCTGAAGGAGTTTTATTCAAGGCGAACTGTCAAGGGGTTCCCATTATAACCCAACCTCGTAGGGAACGCAAAATCAAGGAACATAACACCGGTATGACGGAAATAAGGGCGGCAAGAGTGGAACAAAACACCAGGCATAAGGCCGAGCCTTCCACCCTTTACCAAGTGTATAGATGCATTAAAGTAAACAAGATATAATAATGATATCCCAAAAATAAACATGTCCCAACAAGGAACAAACTTCATCTCCACCTGCAACAAGCAACGCTATAAGAGGGGCTGAGCAAAGCGGTAACATAGCCAAACAACGGTTTGCTAGGAAAGGTAGGTTAGAGGCTTGACATGGCAATATGGGAGGCATGATATAGCAAGTGGTAGGTATCGCGGCATAGCAAAAGAGCGAACAACTAGCAAGCAAAGATAGAAGTGATTTCGAGGGTATGGTCATCTTGCCTGCAAAGTTCTCAGAGTTGACGAAAGCTTGATCCTCGTAAGCGTACTCAACGGGTTCCTCGATCACGAACTCGTCTCCCAGCTCTACCAAGGCAAGAACACAAGCAAAGGAAACCACAATCAACCACGATGCAATGCGCAAGCAACATGATGCAAAACATGACATGACATGTGGGACGTGATATGCAATGCATATGCATGCTTTGGAAGGGAAAGATTGACCCAGACCTTAACTTGGCAAACCAAGTGTGCCACTGGAAAGCTGAGTTGATTTCGGTCGAAAACAATATAAAGATCACCGGAATCGGATGCACGGTTTGCAAATGGCAAGCAAAACAAGAATGGCACAATTCTGCGATTAACAGCATGATGCCATCTAGAATGCAACAAGAAACTAAGCTACTGCACCCCAAGATAGCAACAAAGCATATGGCAGTGATCTACTCAAGATGCTTGACAAAAGATGAACACTGAGCTACAGCTAAATCACATAAGAGCAGGTTCAAGCAAGCATGGAAAGAATGCAAAAGATATCAGCATCACAGACTTAGTGAAAATATTAACATGTCAGGAATTAACATCAGGGAGCAATGTTTAGAGCAAGATAACAATATGCTACATGAACTTATCATAGAAATACAAGGCATGGCATGAGTCTACTCAAAGCATAGAACAAAAGTCCCTTAATGATCATGAGCCAAAAAGGCACAGAAGATATGATGGCACCCATGTAAACATAGCAAGTTTCGTTAACAGATTCAAACTTAGCAGAAAACTGGGCATGGCAAAACAGAGTTATGAAGGCCTCTTTGCGAGCTCGATTCACTCACCACAAGGCATTGCATGACAAGATAAACATAGTAATAGCAAGAAGACATGTTCAAGAAGCTAACCATGGCAAGAACAAGTTTATAGCATGCTTGGATCAACTACAACATCCATGGCAAAATTGATTAACATGTAAACAATCTGCCAGGAACATTTTTATAGCAAAAACAGAGCAAGATTAGGTCCTGCTAGGGCAATCCATAATTGCAAACAGGGCATGGATGGATAGAGCATAACCATGTGTCCAAATCATCCTTACTGAACATACTCAAAAGAAGCATGGATCTCACTGTAGCAGCATGAATACATGGCATAAAAATAACAGCAGAGCAATGACTTCGTGAAATTCTAAGTCCCTGAAATCAGCAATATCACGAGAGCTACTTTGCATGCTTGTACTAGTCACCACATTGATCAGAAAAATACATGGCATACACCCCTGTAAAGATGGCATAGCATATCCCAAAACACATGTAGAGCTCATGCCCATATGCAGCACACAACAATTGTAGCAAAAATGACAAATGCTCATACTCTGCTAAGAATCAGCACCTAACAATTTATAGCAATCTTGCATCAGCGATTAGGGCATCAAGATGGACTGAAACAAGCATGTCAAAATGGAACAAAATGAAGAGCACATCATGATGAACATTTTGATATATAGCACGCAGAAAACTGAGCTACGGATGAGGAGTTATGGCATGTTGAACAAGGCTTCAGAATGCAAAAACTCGGGGACTTAGGATATTTCGGAGTCAGCCTTAGGGGTTTCCAGATCTGGATTAGGGGCGGCGCAGATGATGAGGACGGCCGGATCTCACCGGAGAACTTGCCGGGGAGGTAGAGGACCGCGGCCGGAGGTCACCGGAGCACGTGGAGGAGGCGGCCGGAGTCGTGGAAGGAGGGGCCGGCAACGGGGAGGCGCGGGCGCGGGCGCGGCGGCGAGGCGGGGGCGGAGCGGCGCCGGCGAGCGAAGGGCGGCGGCGGCGGCTGCTCGCGGCAAGGCGCGGCAGGCGGTGAAGGGCGACGGGGCAGACGGGCTCGGGCGCGTGGGCCGGGAGGGCCCCGCATGGGCCTCGCGGGCCGCCGGCGGTGCGCGGTGACGGAGGCCATGTGGCGAAGCAGGATTGGAGGAGGGAGGCGGCGGCGCTGACATGGCAGCCTCGGATTGGCCGGGGCAATGAGGCGGCGGCAGTGGACATGTCCGGTGCGGTGCGGGCATAATCGATGGCGCGGTGGAGGTGAGATCTAGGGTTTTGGACCCAAATTTTTGGACGAGGAGCACATATTTATACATAGAAGGAGGTGGGAGTGTCCAAATGAGGTGTAGTTTTCAACCACGCGATCGTGATCCGACGACGGAGGACATGGGATAGGTTTGGATGGGTTATTGGGCCACTTTGAAGGGGTGTTGGGCTGGAACACACACGAGGCCTTTACGGTTCCCCGGTTAATCATTGGAGTATCAAACGAACTCCAAGTGGCATGAAACTTGACAGGCGGTCTACTGGTGGTGTACCAAGGCCGCTTGGCAAATCTCGCTCCACTCCGAGAAAGTTTAACACCCGCTCACGAAAAGAGACAACAGAGGGTGCCGGAGGACGTAGGAGTGCCGGATTGCAAAACGGACAACAGGGAAAATGCTTGGATGCATGAGACGAACACGTATGCAAATGAGATGCACATGATGACATGATATGAAAATGCATGACATGGGGAAAAAGCAAAACAAAGACAAAACCCAACCACGAATCTCATAACTTAAAGTCGAAAATGGCAAGAGTCAGAGTTACGAATATGGAAAGTTACATCCGGGGTGTTACAGTGGGTAACCCAACCGTCCTGCGGGAAAGATTCCTTAGGAATAGGCAGGTTCTTAGGCTTAGGAGGAGGCATTCAATACCCGTTGCCTTTATAAAGGAACCAAGGGTCGTCTTTTTTATGCCAAACTTCTCCTCGGCCTTCCCAACCTCGAGTTCTAGCACCCAAGGTTCGATTTCATTGCTTCAAGCGTCCCCATCATGTCCGAACCCAGCCATCAAGGCCGATGGGTAGCTTCCTCCATTACAGAGGAGGATATTGCAAAGCTTCGGGTGGCCAAATACTTGACTGCGGAGATACACCACGGGCTTCCTGCTCAAGGACAGGTTATTACAACCCCCAGATCTGGCGAGAGGGTCGTATTCATCTCCCACTTCCTCCGAGGGCTGAGGTTTGCTCTTCACCCCTTTGTCCTGGGGCTAAAAGTCATGGAATTGTCACGACATATGTCCTAGCAAAAGGAATTAGTCGTAGGGCCATCGCAACTAGGAAGCTTAAAGGGGTTAATCGGGACAAAGGACATGAGAGGTTTTATACTAGTTCGGCCCCTTACGATGAAGGTAAAAGCCTATGTCTAGTTGTGTTGGAATTGCTAGGATTTCGATGACCAGGGAGCGAATACGCTTTTCCTGGCTTCGAGTTGTTCTTTCTTGCCCTAAGCCGCCGCTGGGTCGTCCCCTTATATACACTGGTTGACGCCTGGCGGCCTACAGAGTCCCGGCCGGTTCATAAAACGTGTCCGGCTCGGTGACTTCTTTGTATGCCTTTCTTTACATACGGGGGTTTACAATATTCGGCCTTAAGCCGCCTCTGGGCTTAGGCCTTCTACAAGTCTTAATAAACTATCACCTTGAATATTACTGGGCTCCTTTTGTAACCCGCCATTAGGGTTGACCCGGCACCTCCTGGGCGGGTCTTACCTGGTAGCTATATTCCCAACATTAGGCCCCAGGTTGACTTTGAACTTTGTTCTTTGTCAATCTTCAATACTTAAATGAAATCCATCTTCCTCTCTTTGTAGAAATTCTGTAACCCACCATGATGTCATCTTCTAAAAACACGAAAAACTGCTCTGACGTCATGCTCAACAGATCTTTATCTTTTAATGTCTTCCGAGAATCGAGGCGTCCGTTTAGTTGGATAATCATTATTCGGGTCTTCCTCGATTTTCGCGCCCGCCTGTTTGCTTATCCCCTTATAAATAGGCACGCCCCGATATTTCTCATTCTTCTCTCTCTTCGTCTTCTTCCTCTCGCAACCCTACCACTACTCGAGCTCCGCCGCCGTCGCAGAGCACCTCGTCTTCGTCGACCTTGGCCGCTGCATCAACCTGAATCGGTCCAGAGAACGGCGGCGACCTCCGCAGAAGATCCGTGGTTGTAAGTGTTCACCTTCCTGCTCCTCAGATCCGCATTAGGGTTTCTAGGTTTCTGTGTGTTCTTCATAGTTCATCATGGTTTCTTTGTAGTTCTTCCACTGTGGCTTCTTCTTGATCCAAAAAGAACATATATTCGTACGGTAGTTGTTTTATGCCCATTCTCGATGCCAACAGATCCCTTTCTCTAGTTCAAAGGCCTCATTAGGACTCATGAACTCATTTGTGCTAGATTTTTAGGTCTAGAATATTTTCCATTTTGAATGACCATTTGATCCAGAATAATATCAAGAAATTAGGAAACTTGTTTGCCTCAACACTTAACCAATTTTGTTTCTGGTTTCCTTCAAATATCTTTAGTCATGGCGGCTTATGATATCGGCTTACTTTTCCCTTATATGACATTAGCCCTTACTTAAGCCGCCATTACTCATTTGCACCATCATCATCACCATTGAATTGAACCGGCACGTTACTTTCTTTTCAGTTCATCTTTTGATCATCATGTCGTCAAAAGCACCGACTATCTGCAACTGGGTCCCCTCCACAGTAACTGAGGATAACTTGAAGGAATTCTTCACCATAGGATTTTTGCCAGGGAAGAATGTTATGTCTTACCGTGCACCTAACCCAGACGAGGAACGGCCTAACCCAAAAGACGGTGAAGTTATTGTCTTCTCTGACCACATGAATCGGGGTTTTTCACCACCCGGCTCAAAGTTCTTCAGAGACGTTCTTCATTTTTTCAAACTCCACACTCAAGATCTTGGTCCCAATTCCATATCCAATATCTGCAACTTCCAAGTTCTCTGTGAGGTGTATCTTCAAGAAGAGCCGACTGTGGAACTCTTCAGGGAGTACTTTTATCTGAACCGCCAAAATGAGTGTACCAATGGCCCTAGCTTGGAACTCGGCGGGATCTCAATTTAGCATCGACAGGGTGCCGTCTTTCCCCTAATAGTCTTACCGAGTCATCCCAAGGATTGGAACCAGACCTGGTTCTATTTCCAAGACACATCTCCAGCCAATGAAAAACCACTTCCGCGTTACGGCGCGGAGCGTCTGGACTCCAAGTTTGTGCTCCCTGATAAGCTTACTGCCGCCGACCGCAAGAAGCTTATCCCATCTATTAAGAGTATTAATGCCTTATTGGGGAATGGCTTAACCGAAGTTGACCTGACCCGTTGCTGGGTCTCATGGCGGGTCATCCCTCTAAGCCGATGATCCAAATTGATGTATGACTATGGCGGAGGCCCAGATGAGTCTCTTCGTCACAGCTCCGTTCAACTAACTGAAGAAGATATTGTTTCAATGTCAACCCTTCTGGTGAACGGCAAATATGAAGATTGCAGTAAAGTCGGGTTAAACCCCTTCTGCAAACTTAACCCGGCGCTAGAGGTAAAAAAAACCTGACCTCTTTCTCTTTGTATTTTCCTCAACAGTTTTAAATACCTGCATGACCTTTTATCTTGTTTACTTGTTTACAGGCCAAATCTGACTTCTGTAAAGCCAAGTATGACCATGAAGCCGCCAAGAAGGCTAGAGCCGCGGCCATAGCCGCCAAGAAGATGACCCGGAGGTCCAAGAAGAAAAAGAGCATCGTTGAGGACCTGTTAAAGCTTGGTGATGATTCTGAGTCGGAGGTAGCCCTTGACTCCCTTGGCCAGTTTTTTAGTAACCTTATTGACACTGACTATTGCCAGGACGACACGGGGGCTAGTTAAGCCGTAGAAGAAGAGGTAACTATTTCCTTCGACTCAGCCCATTTGCCAAGACAGAAACTTCGACTGGTAACCCGGAAAGTAAGGTTTTCGCACCCTTTAGCCTATTTAGACCCTCATTTTCTTTTGAAAAAGCAGCAACATGAGAGCCGCCGTCAGGCCCAGAACGACGATGAACCGCCTTCCATTGTACAACAAACTCCTCGAAAATGCCAGAATGAGGTCTCTTTTATCTTCATCTTCTGCTTTTATTAATGAGTCTATTCTCTTGCATTACTAACTTTATTTTACCTTTGCAGGAGGTTTCTCGCTCTTCTGGCGACTCATCTCAAACGCAATTTTTCGGCCTTCAAGAGTGCCCCTAGGTAAGGGGAAAAATCATTTTTCCTCTATGTCTTTAAAAACTACTTCATTGCACTAACTGTCTCATAAAATCTTTCTTAGTGGTCAAGCCAAGTCCAAGAAGGCCAAAGTGGTTAAACCGGCGGAAGACCCGTCAGTTCTTGCACCTGAACCGGCCATGACAACTTCTCCCCCTCGAACTGAAGCACCAGAAGACCCAGCTGTTGATACTCAATTAGACCCTCCTGAGCCGTCAGCTGATGCTACCATTGTTAACCCCTCTACTGCCAGACCATCCAGTTCAGCTAACTCGCCATCATCTTCTGATCATGACGTTCTGATCACTGGTAGCCGTTTTGTTGAACCGCGGACTCCCACTGTTTTAGCTTGGCACACTGCTAAACAAGAAGCCTTGGAGAGACAGAAAGTGTGTTTCGATATCTCTCACTACACTCATCTCAATGCTAGTGACATATTGTCCGACTATCTTAGCCATGTTCACTCTAGCTGTGAGTCAGAAATTGAGATGGTCAAGCAACTGCAGCTAAAATATGAGGTATGTTCTCCGGTTTACTTATACTCTGCCAGCCCCCAAGTCTTCAGATGATGAACCTGAATGATCTGGAGACTTTATGATATAGATTGATACTTTCTCTCTAAGTTTTTCAAAAGTCCAAAAAAATAGTGTAAACATCACCTGTAGTCCCCAAGGGCCGGCTCAATTTATCATAAATGAACCGGTACTTAACTTCATAGCTGTCTTTTGCCAGTCCCAATAAATATTGTAATCTGGTTTAATCTTGAGAAACTTTCTGAATATCATGCATTAGCCCCCAAGTGCCAAGTGTTGTTACTTTGTAAGGCACTTGGGACTTGAAATATATAAGAGTCATAAGAAATTGCTTTGGCAGACATTAGCCCCCAAGTGTCAAGTGTTATTACTTTGTAAAAACACTTGGGACTTGAAACATATAAGTCATAAAAGATTGTTTTGGCAGACATTAGCCCCCAAGTGCCAAGTGGTATTGCGGTGCAAATTACTTGAGACTTGAATCTTTATAACTTTTAGTTTAAGCCTTGACACACCTGTGTATGTTTTGTAGAACGCCCTATCTGAATTGGGCTCCCAATTAACTGATGCAAAGACCTGGCTGGCGGATCAAGAGACAGAATCAAGTCTGCTGATTTTAAACTTCAATTGAGTCTTTCTGAGACGGAAAAATTGAAAACCAGCTTGATTGCCAAAAAGAAATCCTGGGCCGAAGAATAGACGTTGCTGATACAACGTGCTGAAAAAGCTGAAGCGGCTCTTGAGGAGTTTACCACGGAGCTTACCGGCTTAAAGAACCAGGTGTCTCAAATGGTTTCCGCCATCTTTGGTAAGCCATCTGTACTTATCTTTTATACCTTCTTTTGACCCAGAATATAAACTGCCTGCTGACCCCTTGTTTAAAAAATATGTGCAGGTCCGCGAAGCAAAAATCTGAGCCAAGATAATGTGACCAAACTGAAGGAGGTTTACACCTTAGTGGAGCAGTTGTATACTGGCGCTCAACGAGCACTTGCTGCTATCTCTCCTGCCAACCAAGGACCCAATCGGTTGAGCGATGTCTTGAAGAAATTGTCAATCTTACCCACCAGGTTTCAAGAGGTCAAACGATCATGTGCCAGATTCGGAGCCTTGACTGCCCTGAGCCGCTCCAAAGCCTCGGTGCCAGATCTAGACCCGGTGGATGTAGCTAGGGGGTACCCTACCATGAAGGAAGACGGGTCTCTATTTGAGCAGGATGACTTCATTGCCTCCGTGAGGGGAGTTCGACCTCAAACCACCGTTCTTGGAGATGAGACCAACGTTGATAAATATCAGCCGGGTTTTGATTTGGAGAATAAGAAGATGGCGACTCCCTCTTATAAAGTGAAGGATCTTATCCCGCCGGTTCGCCAACATACATTTGCCCCAGAGATTGACCCGGCCGGCTTAATTGATGATGAGGCTGAATTTATTGCTCTGGACGTCTTTGACTGGTCTAATTTCGGCTTTCAACGAGTGGAGGGAGATGAACCGGCCAGGGGGGAGTCGTAACCATCTGAACAATCCCACTTTTAGCTTAGGACCTGTCTTAATAGAGAAAAACGGTAACCTTTTGGGCTCTTAATGCCTTGTAATAGGTTAGTTTAAAAACCTACATATTTTGCCTATGCCATCGTGCATAAGATGCGGTGTGACTCTTTGCTCCGGATGTCAATATATGCGTCACATCTATGGTTACATCTGCAATGTTTTAACTTCGCTCCTACAAAAAATGAAAGAGCTGGTCTGGCGGCTTAACACCGGACGAGTCAAAAACACCCGGTATATGTCTTTATTTGAAAATATAAATAAGGATGAAAAAACCATGTTCATGAACAACACCGTCATACCTGTGTTTCTGGACTGCCGGTTTTCATGATCCGGATGATGAGGTTGATGACCCAATCTTTTTGAGAAGTCAATGCTTCCATACACTTGATGACTATCATGCCTTTGGCAGCTTATTGTCAAATAACCAAGCCGGCTTAAATAAAAACCATACTAATAATTTAAATGAGACAATAAAAAACCAGTACGACAAAATAGCAGATCTCAGGCAACATAAATTTGGGGGTTTCTGATTCGAATACGATAAGTAAACCGGACCAAAGGGGTTAAGCTATGATTCGAATACGATCATATAGCCCCCAGTGGATTTGGCGTTGCGCTGATCAAGAGGGTACCGACAGCTATGTTCTCTTGGGTTCGAATACGACCTATGTTTGAACAGGATGCCCCCAAATGACCTTGAGAGGGTTTTAACGACCCTGATTCGAATACGATCCAAGTCGGACCCAAAAGGGTTTAAGCTATGATTCGGATATGATCAAGAAGCCCCCTAGTGAGTTTGGCTTTGAGCCGATCAAGAGGGTTACGACAGCTATGTTCTCTTTGGTTGGAATATGACCTATGTTCGAACAGGAAGCCCCCAAGTGACCATGAGGTTTACAGCTAGATTTGAATACAATCATAAGCCGGACCAAAAAAGGTGAAGCTAGATTCGGATACGATCAGCCCCGTTTCTGGACATTTTCAAACAATAAAAATAATAAGGATATATGATCATTGAAAGGGAAGAAAAAAGGACAGAGGTCCTGCTTTATTACTTATCATGATATATACAACGTCAAAGTATGTATATGACGAGAGCCGATGGCTTAAGTATAGTATGGCCGAAGTTGAGCAATGTTCCACGGCCGGCGGGTCTCCTCCTCCGACTTACGTGAGTCTTTGTGCTCTCGAACGTCAATGAGGTAATATGACCCGTTGTTTAAGTTCTTGCTGAACACAAAGGGTCCTTCCCAAGGCGGGGATAATTTGTGTGCATCAGACAGATCCTGGATGATCCGGAGTACCAGGTCACCTTCTTGAAAGGTTCTGGACTTAACCCGACGGCTGTGATAACGGCGCAGGTCCTGTTGATAAATTGCTGATCGAGCCGCTGCCAAGTCTCTCTCCTCATCTAACAAGTCAAGTGCATCCTGTCGGGCTTGTTCGTTATTAGCTTCAACGTAAGCCGCCACGCGAGGCGAGTCATGACGGATGTCACTGGGCAGCACTGCTTCCACCCCATAAACCATGAAGAAAGGTGTATAACCTGTACACCTGTTAGGAGTGGTGTTGATACTCCACATCACCGAGGGTAATTCCTCTACCCAACAACCCGGCGTCCGTTGTAAGGGAACCATAAGCCTGGGCTTGAGACCTTTTAAGATTTCTTGATTTGCCTTCTCAGCCTGACCATTGGATTGCGGGTGAGCTACGGAAGAAACATCAAGCCGTATATGCTCACGTCGACAAAACTCCTCAATAGCCCCTTGGGACAAATTAGTGCCATTATCAGTGATAATGTTGTGTGGAAAACCAAAGCGAAAGATCACCTTTTTCATGAACTGAACCGACGTGGCTGCATCACACTTACTCACTGGCTCTGCCTCAACCCATTTTGTGAAGTTGTCAACTGCCACTAAAAGATGTGTCTTTTTATCCTTAGACCTTTTGAAAGGTCCAACCATGTCAAGCCCCCAGACTGCAAACGACCAAGTGATTGGAATCATCCGCAACTCTTGAGCCGGCACATGCGCTTGTCGTGCAAATTTTTGACATCCATCACACCTACTGACCAGATCCTCTGCATCAGCGTGAGCCGTCAACCAGTAAAAACCATGACAAAAAGCTTTGGCCGCAAGAGACATTGACCCGGCATGATGACCACAATCCCCTTCATGGATCTCATGGAGTATTTCTTGACCTTCTTCAGGAGACACAACGCTGAAACGCTGCAGTGATGCTGCGATGATACAACTCCCCGTTAGAAATCGTAATTGACTTGGACCGTCGGGTTATCTGTCGGGCCAGGGTCTCGTCCTCTGGCAACTTGCCCTGGGTCATGTAGGCCAAGAACGGTATTGTCCAGTCTGGAATAACATGAGTAGCTGCCACTAACTGTGCTTACGGGTCAGGAATGGCCAAATCTTCCTCTGTAGGCAACTTAACCGACGGGTTATGTAAAACATCAAAAAGGTGGTAGGGGGTACCGGCTTATGCTGAGATCCCAACCGGCTTAAGGCATCGGCTGCTTCATTCTTTCTGCGGTCAATGTGCTCCACTTGATAACCCTTAAAATGCCCTGCAACAGCGTCGACCTCGCGGCAATAAGCCGCCATGAGAGGATCTTTGGAATCCCACTTGCCTGACACCTGTTGAGCCACCAAATCTGAATTGCCAAGGCACCGGACCCGGCTCAGACTCATCACTTTAGCCATTCGAAGACCATAGAGCAGGGCTTCATATTCTACTGCGTTGTTAGTACAAGGAAACATCAATTGCAGCACATAACAAAACTTTTCACCTCGGGGAGAAGTTAAAACAACTCCAGCCCCGAGCCTTCCAACTGTCTGGACCCATCAAAATTAATCGTCCAATATGTGTTGTCTGGTTTCTCTTCTGGCATCTGCAACTTTGTCCAGTCATTAATGAAGTCAACCAGCGCCTAAGATTTGATCGCAGTATGTGGCACATACTTCAAACCATGAGACCCAAGTTCAATGGCCCACTTGGCGACTCGTCCAATAGCTTATCTATTTTGAATGATGTCTCCTAAAGGAGCAGAGCTAACCATAGTGATTGGGTGACCCTGAAAGTAATTGTTGAGCTTCCGGCTTGCCATGAACACCCCATAAATGAGCTTCTGCCAATGTCGATATCTTTGTTTAGATTCAATCAGCACCTCACTGATGTAGTAAACCGTCCGTTGGACCGGATGTTCCTTGCCAGCCTCCTTGCGCTCCACCACAATGGCCACACTAACATCACGTGAGTTAGCAGCTACATATAATAACAATGGCTTTTTCTCAACCGGAGCAGCAAGAACCGGCGGTTCAGCGAGCTGTTTCTTCAAATCCTCAAAAGCAGAGTTAGCAGCATCACTCCAGACAAAGTCATCCGCCTTTTTCATCATTTGATACAAAGGCATCGCCTTCTCCCCTAATCGGCGTATGAACTGGCTTAAGACAGCAACGCGACCCACCAGCCGCTGAACATCATTGATGCACACCAGTTTGGCCAGAGACGTGATTGCCATAATTTTCTCCAGGTTAGCCTCAGTACCTCTGTTAGACACCAAAAAACCCAAGAGTTTGTCAGCTGGGACTCCAAAAACACACTTGGCCGGGTTAAGCATCATCTTGTAGACCCGAAGGTTATCAAAGGTCTCCTTCAGATCTGTTACCAATGTTTCCTCTTTTCTGGACTTCACCACTATATCATCCACATAAGCATGAACATTACGCCCAATATGATTGTGAAGGCAATTCTGCACACACCGTTGATAAGTCGCCTGGGCACTCTTAAGCCCAAAGGTCATAGATACATAGCAGAAGGCTCCAAACAGAGAGATGAAAGTTGTCTTCTCCTGGTCCTTGACTGCCATCTTGATCTGATGATAACCTGAATAGGCATCCAAAAAACTCAAACGCTCACAACCCGCCGTAGAATCAATGATTTGATCAATATGAGGGAGAGCAAAAGGGTCAGCCGGACAAGCTTTGTTCAAATTAGTGTAATCCACACACATACGCCAGGTGCCGTTCTTCTTGAGTACAAGCACCGGGTTAGCTAGCCACTCTGGGTGAAAAACCTCCACAATGAACCCGGCCACCAAGAGCCAGGCCACCTCTTCTCCGATAGCCTTGCGTCGTTCCTTGTTAAACCGTCGAAGAAACTGCATGACCGGCTTAAATTTCGGATCAATAAGAGTGTGCTTAGCGAGTTCTCTCGGGACACCCGGCATGTCAGAAGGTTTCCATGCAAAGATGTCCCGGTTCTCACGGATGAACTTGGTGAGCACGCTTTCCTATTTTGGATCCAAGTTGGCACTGATCATGAACTTCTTGGATGAGTCGCCATGCACAAAATCAATCGTTTTGGTGTCATCATCTGACTTGGATTTCAACACCGGGTCATGCTCCTTAGTTGGCTTCTTTAAAGACGTCATGTTTGCTAGGTCAATGTTGTCTTTATAAAACTTCAATTCCTCTGTCGCACAAACAGACTCAGCATAAGCGGCATCACCTTCTTCACATTACAGGGCTATTTTCCGGCTTCCATGTACTGTAATGGTGCCTTTATAACCTGGCATATTGAGCTGCAGATATACATAACACGGCCGAGCCATGAACTTGGCGTAAGCCGGCTGTCCAAACAGAGCATGATACGGGCTTTTGATCTTAACCACTTCAAAAGTTAACTTCTCAGCCCTGGAATCATATTCATCCCCAAAGGCTACTTCCAGTTCAATCTTACCAACTGGGTATGCCGACTTACCAGGGACAACACCATGAAAAATAGTGTTGGATTGTTTAAGACTCTTATCAGTCAACCCCATACGACCACACGTCTCATAATAGAGGATGTTGATGCTACTGCCTCCGTCCATGAGCACCTTAGTGAACTTATATCCACCAACCTGAGGTGCCACCACCAAGGCCAAGTGACCCGGATTATCAACCCGGGGAGGATGATCTTCTCTGCTCCACACAATAGGTTGTTCTGACCACCTCAAATAACGTGGAATCGCCCGCTCAACGGCATTGACAGCCCTCTTATGAAGCTTCTGGTCCCTCTTGCATAAACTAGTGGTAAATACATGGTACTGCCCACTATTCAACTGTTTTGGGTTGCTCTGATATCCGGACTGTTGCTGCTGATTACCTTGGCCGGGTTGTAGATTATAACCTCCCTGGTTACCCAGATGGCCCTGACCATGGAAACCGCCTCCTCCTGAACCGGCGCTCGGGCCATGAAAGCCGCCTCCGCCTGAACCGCTGCCAGGCCCGTGACTACCATCAAACGTGTTGGAATTTTTAAATGCCTTCATGATCGTACAGTCCTTCCACAGATGGGTAGCTGGCTTCTCCCGGGTGCCGTGTCTTGGACAAGGCTCATTCAATAGTTCCTCGAGGGTGGGACCTGACCCGCCTGACCGAGGGGGTTGCCTACCCTTGCGTCGTTGGTTGTTTCCCTATGCATTGGTGTTAGCCACAAATTCGTCAGCCTTACGTTTATTACCTCCTTGATTTGCCGGGTTATGCTGGTGACCCTTGCCATTGCCGTTCTTCTTTCCCTTCCCTGTTTTTTCTTCATCAGACATGGGATCCTTGGTACTGTCAGAATCAGCATATTTGACTAGGGCCGCCATCAATTGACCCATGTCATTGCAGTCACGCTTGAGCCGCCCTAGCTTCTGCTTCAGAGGTTCAAAACGGCAATTTTTCCCCAACATTAAGACTGCCGAGCCGGCATCCATCTTATCAGATGAATGTATTATCTCCTTGACCTGGCGCACCCAATGGGTCGTGGACTCACCTTCCTCTTGCTTACAATTAGTTAGGTCCACGATTGACATAGGTTGTTTGCATGTGTCCTTGAAGTTCTGAATGAACCGGGCCTTTAATTCCGCCCATGACTCGATGGAATTGGGGGGCAATCCTTTCAATCAAGTGCGAGTCGTTCCATCCAACATCATAGTGAAATACTTAGCCATTGTTGCATCGCTGACTTCCAACAGCTCCATCGCCATCTCATAACTTTCAATCCAAGCCCCAGGCTGCAAGTCGGCCGTGTAATTAGGCACCTTACGAGGCCCCCTGAAGTCTTTTGGCAAGCGCTCATTACGTATAGCTGGCACCAGGCAAGGGACACCTCCTGTTCTTGTGGCTACTCCTGCCTCAACAGAGGTTGCCGGAAAAGCCTGATGAGCCACCTGCTCAGCTGCCAGTTGAACCGCCCGCTCATCCTCTTGACGGAACCTCTCCTGATCCGCCAAGTTAAGGGCTCCACGCTGTGCTGGCTCATGCCTGCGCGGTTGGTTACGGCGTTGAGCGTTGCTCGACATAGCGGCTGAATCCATATGCCTGCTATAGCTCAAGCTCCGGCGTGGGCGAGGGGTTGAATAGATTCTGTCTCGACTGTAAGAGTACGCATCTTCCTCCGCCAGAGCCGTCTGAAGAAGTTCTCTCACCCTTCGTATTTCGATTGCTATCGGAGAGTCGCCTTCCATCGGGAGAGCCGCCAAACAAGCCGACGCAGCAATGAGATTCTCCAAAGGATTGGAAAAGTGACCCGGTGGTATTGGTGTATAATGAGGCAGAGCGGTATTCATACAAGGCAGTTCCATGGCCCGCGGCTGAACCGGCGCTCCGGGTGTCGTGATCCGATTTGCCTCCGGCGGGTTACTTGGACCGGCCCCGGGTGTGTGGAAAAGGTTCCTAGGATCAAACATCAAAGGTAGACGTGACTGAGTTTTCCGGTGCCTTCTCCTCAAGACCTCGTTTGACGCGTTCAGATCCTGCCTTGACGAGTTTTCCGGATTAATAAGGGGCTGGACTAGGGATCAGTTGATGAAGTACAGACTCTACAGAGCCGCATCCGAATCCACCTTGAGAGAGACATCGATCTTGTCAACGTGATTCAAGTGATGCTAGTTCGCGAAATCCTGCCATGCCAGCGCAGGTCTCGCCGTATCTGGGAGCTTAATCCAGAAGGATCACGAACCCTCCAACACTTTTTCGGCACTACGCATGAAGGGATGTAGAAGTTGTTTTTTGGGAAGCGAAAACATTGGCCGGACACTACTGAGGACGCTGGCCTTAACTGCAACCATCCGGATACCCCGGTAAGCACTTGTCTCCCGAACACTTTGCAATTACGCATACCATAATATGGTACTGAGCAAGCTATTTTCTTCCAGGGATGGATAAAGAAGGCAGAACTAATTATGTGTTCGGCCCGTCTTCCCGAAGGCCCAGCGAATCCTGTTCTAACATGGATGCTGGCCCTGGCACCACACCATATGCCTGTGAAGGAGGGCGGGGCGGAGAGTGGGAGAACCAAAGATGGCCCCTATTCCAAGGGTACATCGGACATTGTGTCCAGAAGAATCAAAATTCCCTCATCCGAAGACAAAAGTGAAGGGGGGCGCTGTCTCCTCCCCTCATGGGAAGAAAAGGACCACCTCCGAAGATTTGGAGAAATAGGTTCCTAAGTGAGGCAAGATGCCTCTGTTGGGTGGCTCGGGCTTGGAGGACGTTGAAGCACGGTCTCATGACAACGACAAGCCTTGGGCCAAATCGTAAGCGAACAAGGATGTTTTTAAACATATCCCATTCTTTTCTTGTAATGCCTGGAATATATGTTTTTGCAGCTCGGCACGCAGTCTTCTGCAACAATGATGTCTACTACACAACCTTCTTCTTGTAGACGTTGTTGGGCCTCCAAGTGCAGAGGTTTGTAGGACAGTAGCAAATTTCCCTGAAGTGGATGACCTAAGGTTTATCAATCCGTGGGAGGCGTAGGATGAAGATGGTCTCTCTCAAACAACCCTGCAACCAAATAACAAAGAGTCTCTTGTCTCCCCAACACACCCAATACAATGGTAAATTGTATAGGTGCACTAGTTCGGCGAAGAGATGGTGATACAAGTGCAATATGGATAGTAGATATAGGTTTTTGTAATCTGAAAATATAAAAACAGCAAGGTAACTAATGATAAAAGTGAGCACAAACAGTATTGCAATGCGTTGAAACAAGGCCTAGGGTTCATACTTTCACTAGTGCAAGTTCTCTCAACAATAATAACATAATTGGATCATATAACTATCCCTCAACATGCAACAAAGAGTCACTCCAAAGTCACTAATAGCGGAGAACAAACGAAGAGATTATTGTAGGGTACAAAACCACCTCAAAGTTATCCTTTCTGATCGATCTATTCAAGAGTTCGTAGTAAAATAACATGAAGCTATTCTTTCCGTTCAATCTATCATAGAGTTCGTACTAGAATAACACCTTAAGACGCAAATCAACCAAAACCCTAATGTCACCTAGATACTCCAATGTCACTTCAAGTATCCGTGGGTATGATTACACGATATGCATCACACAATCTCATATTCGTCTATTCAACCAACACAAAGAACTTCAAGGAGTGCCCCAAAGTTTCTACTGGAGAGTCAAGACGAAAACGTGTGCCAACCCCTATGCATAAGTTCACGAGGTCACGGAACTCGCAAGTTGATCACCAAAACATACATCAAGTGGATCACGTGATATCCCATTGTCACCACAGATAAGCACATGCAAGACATACATCAAGTGTTCTCAAATCCTTAAAGACTCAATCCGATAAGATAACTTCAAAGGGAAAACTCAATCCATTACAAGAAAGTAGAGGGGGAGAAACATCATAAGATCCAACTATAATAGCAAAGCTCGCAATACATCAAGATCGTATCACCTCAAGAACACGAGAGAGATAGAGAGAGAGATCAAACACATAGCTACTGGTACATACCCTCAGCCCCGAGGGAGAACTACTCCCTCCTCGTCATGGAGAGCACCGGGATGATGAAGGTGGACACCAGAGAGGGATTCCCCCCTCTGGCAGGGTGCTGGAACGGGTCTAGATTGGTTTTTGGTGGATACAGAGGCTTCTGGTGGCGGAACTCCTGATCTATTCTGCTCCCTGATGTTTTTAGGGTATATGGATATATATAGGCGAAAGAAGTCAGTCAGGGGAGCCACGAGGGGCCCACGAGGGTGGGGGCGTGCCCAGTGGGGGCAGGCGCGCCTCCCTGCCTCGTGTCCACCTCAAAGCTTCCTTGACTTCAACTCCAAGTCTCCTGGATCACGTTCGTTCCAAAAATCACGCTCCCGAAGGTTTCATTCCGTTTGGACTCCGTTTGATATTCCTTTTCTGTGAAACACTGAAACAAGGGAAAAAATAGAAACTGGCACAGGGCTCTGGGTTAATTGGTTAGTCCGAAAAATAATATAAAAGTGTTTAATAAAGCCCATAAACATCCAAAACAGATAATATAATAGCATGGAACAATCAAAAATTATAGATACGTTGGAGACGTATCAAACAATCCTCTTCTTCGGGGGACCTTCTCCCCGAGATGATGGAAAGCGAGATGCCTCCACCGGTTTCTCCGCCCAATAGGGCGGACGACTTCGAGGTGTCGTCGCGGAGGGTCTCCCCCGACCAACAGGTGGTGCAAGGGACGATGAAGACATTACCCGAAGGTGATACTTCGGTGGCCCAGGGTCCGGGGACCAATAATGAAGGCCCCGAACAATCTGGATACAGCCGGATACAAATAAACGGGTCCCTTAAAAGGGCGGCCGTACTCCTAAGGCAGCCTCCGGAGACCCAGAGGCGCCAGATATCTTGACGAGCATGCTACGGCAGGCGTCCGTCTCAGAGGAACATCATACCTTGATGGGCACGGTGGTTAAAAAGGTCCTGTCCGCGAAGAGCGGATTGAATGAGGCCTTTGTGAGCCTACTAAGAGGCTTTGAGGTTTGTACTGTAATATGTGCAATAGTGTTTTATTCGCGAGATACACCTATGTATAGATAGTATCCCCTAGACTCTGATTGGCTTCCCGAGGGAGGCGATCGGAGGATCAAAAGATATGCCTAGGAAATAATATGATTAATTGGAACACAGGCTGTGACCTCGCCGGAAACTGCCCGGACTGTAGACGTTGTGGATTTACAACACAAGATTGATGAGGCGGATAATGATATCGCGCTTATCAACAGGCGCCTTGATGATTCGCAAGGTATGTATTCGGAGCAATCGTTACATATACATGTTTGTAATATAAGCGTGACGCTGAAAGTTGCATACTGGAATATATGTGGCTGCAGATGGTGGTGCCGCCATTGAAATTCTTTGGGCGGAGCTAGCCCGGGCAAAGGAGCAGGCCCAGTTTAGTAATGCGGCTGCCAAAAAGGCATCGGCTGAGTTAAAAGCCGAACGAGCTACTCGGCGCCAAGACGAGGAGAAAATATCCACGATGGCACTCGAACTGAAAATTGCTACTAGCCGTTGTGAATTCCTAGAGAAGGATAATAAAGCCAAAACAGCTGGGCTTGACAAGGCCTTGCGAGAGGCGAAGGAAGCGCGGTCCGAATCTAGAGCGGCCCATGAGGAGATCCGGCAAGCTGGGGAAATTGCGGCTGGTAAGCCCTTTTTGCTACAGACTAAGTTCAGCGATCCAAACTATGCTCAGCTTAACCAAATGTGGAGTTCTCCAGACGAGTTTTTAGACTTGCCGAAGAGTTCTTCCGATGCGGCACAGTTTTACCAAGCGCAAGATGGCGCATCGAAGTGCCCTCTGCTGCTGAATGAACAGATGTCCCAATGGGACGAGCTTCATAGGATATCTGCTGCTGTGGCCGACTAAGCCTATTCCGAATAGCTACTTCGGCTTGGTGCAGCGGCTTGTTGATGTGGCGCCGCGTATCGATGCTGTTAAGTGTTCGACGTGCATTGAGGGTGCACGGATGGCCTTTGCCCGTGTCAAGACATAGTGGGGGAAAATGAAGGCCATCGATGTTGCGGCGAAGAGTCCACCCAAGGGCAAGGACCATCAACGCACTGAAGCATTATTTTGAGGACGTCTTAGAGGCTGCCCGCTTGATAGAGGGTCAATGCTCGAAGGACATAATATTCGAGTGAGATGTATGGGAATTGTAAATGACAATTTTATAGTTAATCTATTTTTATGTTTTGCTCGAAAGCTTGTGTTCCTCCTGTGCGGCCGTTTTAATATAAGCTGAAAGTTTTCCAGTCATCGGCTTCAGCCCCCTTGTAGGAAGTACGGGGGTGTTCGGAAAAGCATTTAATCACTCTTGATCCAACGGCTTGGTCCATGAAGGAGGTGATAATGCGGCGAACCAGGCAATCAGACTATAGGGCATTAACACTTTCACTTCACCATAGGAGTTTTATAGGGGGGACTACAATATAGCCACTGGTAAGCATACGGCTTATTCCAATATGGTGCGTTACATATATGACCTGAAGAAAAAGGGTCCTTCGTGTGATACGGGGGGAATCGCGACAGATTCCGATAAGTCATCGAGTGGTTGACCAGCTCTCGCAGCATTGTGACAGTCGGTTTTCGGCTTTCTCTACTGAGATGCTTGACCAGATGAACCGGAAGCACAACCGCAGTAGTTCTCCCTTTACTACCTTAGTCGATAGAGCGGAACGTAAGGTAGCAAGCACAGGAGCCGGGCAACCCAACCATTGACCCAAGACATGATTCGGAGCTGATGCATATAAGGCCAAACTCGCGACACTGAAGTACTCTGTAAAGCTGTTCGGACTTTGTTGGCAACTCATTTGTTCCCATACCGAGCCCCTGGCAGGTTCTGCCAAGGCATATCTATGAAACAACCATAGGGGCCATATTCATTTGCGAAAAGACACGAATGCTAATTCAGATGATGTTTACTGGGACCTGAGCGGTATGCCAATGGTTACTTTATATATATAAACACCTCAACCCTGGCTATTTGACATGCCCGGGGTCGAAGGCAGAGGAAAAGGCATATTACAGGCTCGAAATAAAGAGTGCGGTCTACAAGAAGTTTATTTTGGACCTCCTATTGCATGTTTGCGCCGCCTGTCCTCGACGAGGGGAATCCTTGACGGAAGTAGCCCCTTAGGTGAGTGTACGGATCCGAACTCCGATGGAGTTAGTTTAGATTTTTGTCCTTTGTGTCACCTGTTTTTAAGAGATAATGAAGAAAGAAAAAAAGGAAAGTAGATAAAAAATGTTACGGGAATGCTTGCCGGCTTGTCCGTATTATGCTTCCGCCAATGCCCATGGTATCTTAAGTATGTAGTGACGTATGCGCGGTACAAATTTTGCGGGTATATGAGGTGGGAGCCGAACTGCTATTTCCGCTCCGGGGTTGATCGGTCCTTGGGGGGAAATTGCTTCTGACCCCCGGTATTTGGTTCATGAACCTCTCCGTCGTCCCTATCGCCTGGCGGCCTCCTCCCCTTGTGTTCGGCGTTGAGCTTGCCGGCATGCTTGAAGACCCAACAGCTTATGTTGGTATGGTTGGTTGGTTTATCGGGGTGGCCGTGAATCTGGGAGGATCGGTCCAGTATCTTGTCTAGGTTGGATGGTCCGTCTCTGTTCGCCTTGAATGGCTTTTTCTGTTGACCGGGCTTGGGATTGCTGAATCCGGCATTGACCGTTGTGTCGCGTGATCTTTCATTATCATTGTGACTGTTGTGTTTGCTTCGTCGTGGCTTGCCATTGCCGTCTCGGATTTCAGAAGTGCCCGAGTCGCTAGTGTTGTTGCTTCTACGAGCGAGCCAGCTGTCTTCTCCCGCACAAAATCGGATCATTAGAGCGGTAAGGGTTGTCATGGATCTAGGTCCTTCTTGACCGAGGTGGCGTGCAAGCCATTCATCCCGGACGCTGTGTTTGAAGGCCGCAAGGGCTTCCACATTCGGACAGTCGACGATTTGGTTCTTTCTAAGTAAGAACCTAGTCCAGAGCTTCCTGGCTGACTCTCCAGGCTGCTGGACAATGTGACTTAAGTCATCGGCGTCCGATGGCCAGACGTATTGTAAGTGCATCTAGTGCCACCCCTAGTTGGTTTTGGAGTATTGACGACAAACCTAGTTGAGGGACTAATGTGTTTGTGAGAATTGCAGGAAAACACAGGTAGAAGTCCCTCATTGATTCGGTTTTACTACCAGAGATGACCCCTAAAAATGTATGAAGACATTGAAGACAAAGGTGGTATATGAAGATATTCACATTGAAGACTATGAAAAAGGAAGACACGTTATGAAGCCTATGGAGCTCGAAGACTTAGATCTTTCGTAGTTCCTTTTTCTTTTGTGTTGAGTCATAGGAACCACCGTACTGTTAAGTGGGGTCGAGAAGAACCAGTCAGAATGACTGAAGTGATGCCTAAATCAAAAACCTATGTCTTCGAGCGAAGACAATGAGAGCGAATCTTGTCCAGAGCCGGACAAGTCAGCTTTGCTTGTAGCCCAAGTAAAGTTGCCATGAGAGTTTGAAATCTGACCGTTGCGACACATGTCAGTTCCTTAGTGACCCAGGGTCATTTCGGACAAATCGGGTCGGGTTGCCAAGTGGCTATAAATAGCCCACCTCCACAACCATAAATGGTTGGCTGCTCAGATTTCAGTGCACGGCTTTTGTCCTTTGAGAGCAACCCACCTCGAAGCCTTTGAGAGAAAATTCCTAGTAAGGAGAAAAGCCCTAACCACCCAGAGCCAGAGAAAATTGGGCATCACTTAGGTCTTCTTGTCTGTGTGATCTGAAGACTTATTACACTTGAGGACTGTGAATCCTCCAGACGGTTAGGCGTCGCGTTCAGAGCATCCAAGAGACATTGTGGATTGCCAGTGAATGAAGTTTGTGAAGGTTTGGGAGTCTACCTTGAAGACTTACCAGAGTGATTGGGCGAGGACTAAGTGACCTTATCTCAAGGAGAATACGGTGAGGACTTGGTGTCCTGAACTGTGTGTTCAGGACTGGGTGTCCGGGACTGTGTGTCCTAAGGTTTAAATACCTAGCCGCTCCAACCAGACGTACAGTTGTCATAGCAACTGGAACTGGTCCAACATATCATTGTCTTCAACGAGTCACTGGTTTCATCTTCACTTCCTTTTCTTACTGTTACTCATTGAGAAGACATTGCATGCTTGCTTTATCTTTTGTCTTCACAACATGAATGTATGATCTGTTTGGCTTCCTAACTTCTTCCTGCCTGATCCTTATTACACTGCAGCTGTTTGTCGTCGTGCTTTCACTCTATTGAATACTTGACCATGGCTGGCCTAGTGTAATCTAACTTCCGCTGCATAGTAATAGGCATAATCTTTGCTGTTTGTCTTCATAACTTCCACGTTTTGAAGACTTTCATAAAAATCGCTTATTCACCCCCCCCTCTAGTCGATATAATGCACTTTCAATTGGTATCAGAGCAAGGTGCTCCCTTGTTCTGTGTGATTCGGTTTAACCACCTGGAGTTTTAGCTATGTCGACTGCAGGGATAATCAAAGTTTCCGGTGTGTGCCCCGTCTTCGATGGAACTGAATATCCCTACTGGAAGAATAAGATGCGCATGCATCTTGAAGCCATTGACGTCGACCTATGGTATGTCGTCGAGAACGGCGTTCCCAAGGCTGGAGAAGGTGTCACTGCTACTGATGTCAAGAAGTTCACTCAACTGGACTCTACTGCCCAAAATATCATCTGTGGTCATCTGACAAAAGGACAATATGGCCGTGTGAGTGCTTTGAAGACATCCAAGCTAGTCTGGGACTGGCTCTCCAAGGTCAATGAAGGCGTCTCAACCCAGAGAGATCAAAGAATCAGTGTTCTTCACAACCTCTTCAACCGCTTCAACCGAAATGACAATGAGAATGTCCAGCACACATTTGACCGGCTCACTTACATCACAAATGAGCTTCAAGCCCTCGGCACCACTGAGATCACCAAACATGAAATCGTCAAGACGCTGCTGAGATCACTTGATAGTTCGTTTGACATCCTGGCCCTGATAATTCAAGAACGTCCTAATTTCAAGACACTCGATCCGTCTGACATACTTGAGAGGCTCAACACACATGAGTTTCAGCTTTCTGAGAAAAGAGATATCTACGGTCCAAACTATGGGCGAACTCATGCCTTGAAGGCAAAAACTGTTTCCTCATCTGAAGAAGAATCTGACTGCAGTTCTGATGATCCCGAAGACATTGGAAGAGAACTTTCAATGCTAGTGAAGAAGTTCCAAAAATTCACCAAGAAGAAAGGCTTCAGAAAATCTTCACGATCAAGCTCAAGGAATGATGAAGCTTCTGCTCATGACTACAAGAAGGAAACATGTCACAAGTGCAAGAAAACTGGACACTTCATCTCTGAGTGTCCACAGTGGGACAATGAGAACAGAAGGAAGAAGAAGAGCAAGGAATATGATTCTGACGATAAGCAGAAGAAGAAATACTCAAAGTCTTCTTCCAAGTCTTCCTCAAAGTCTTCATCATGCAAGAAGAGCTCATCTGGCAAGGCACGTGCGTTTGTTGGGAAGGAAATGGATTCAGAGGAGGAGTCTGCATCTGAGGAGGCAGAGGTGGAGTCTGAGGAGGAGTCTGATTCTGGCATTGCGAGTCTGGCTACAGCATACGTCGCCAAGTCCATCTTCAACACTGAAGACAATGACTGCATCGCCGACACCGACGCAAATGACAAGAACGACTCCACTCCTACATACTGCTTCATGGCACGCGGTGCCAAGGTAAACACACGCACTACTCGCTATCAAACATCTAGTGACGATGACTCTGACTATGACTCAAAACCCAGCTACAAAACACTTGCTAAAATTGCAACTGAACAACAGAAAGCTATGGAACATATTCAAAAACTGTTACACAGAAGCGATGATCTGTTGGGTGCTGAAATGACTCGATCTGAATCCTTAATTGAAGACATAAAAAACCTTCACGTTAAGTATCAGGAACTTGAAGATCGTCTTGATACTCTCTCAACAACTCATGAAAAGCTTTCCTATGATTATCTTCAAAGGAAGCAAGAACTTGAGAAATTGAGAACGGCTCATGAAGATCTTCAAAAGGAAAACGAGTCACTTCGCGCCGAACAGATCAGTCCCGCTCAGGAAGGATTTGAACCACCATGTCTTAAATGCATTGAGCGTGATAATGCTACTTCTGTTGCTGAATGTTCCACTGCTACTGCTGTTCCAATATCTTCAACTGTTGATGTGATAACTAACCCCTCTGCTGAGGATACCACTGCTATTGCTAATGAGAATGCTAGGTTGAAGACATTGCTTGAAACAGGGATGTACAAAAGTCTTAAAGGACATCAGACATTATGTGATGTCCTCAAGAAGCAGATTCTGAACCGAAACCCCAGGAAAGATGGTGTTGGGTTCATGAGGAAAATAAACGCAGATGGCTCTTACTGGAAACCTGAGCAGTACCCCAAAACCACATGGGTTGCTGCAAAGGAACCTTCAGCAGATCCATCCAATTTATCTGGCTTCACTTGTGCTAACCCCATTATCATTGATGAACCCTTTGATGCAAACTATAAATTGTTTAAGAATCAGAATGGTGAAGTGTTTGCCAGGCACATTGGTACTAACTGCAGGAATGGACCGCCTATGAAGAAGATCTGGGTTCCGAAAAAGTGTCTGGAAAATCTTCCTGTGAATGTCTTCATGACACCTCACTTGAAGAAGACAAACCTCAGACCAAAGGCTTCATACGGTCCAAAGGCTTCATACAAACAGAGGACTCACCTGAGTCACACTAACGCAAATGTTTTGCAGGGAAACCATACTCAGGCATACGAATATGAGAGCGGTTCTTCGAACCGTCATGTTCATATGACCAAAAATTATTCTGCTTATTCCTATGAGTATTATTGTCCACCTGCTAGACTGTTTGCTAAGGCTTCAAAGCCAAAATTCTCAGATGCTACACTTAGACTTATAGCTTCTAAGCCACCCTTGAAGATGTGGGTGGTTAAGAAAGCTTAACTCTCTTTTGCAGGGAAAGGTCTCCAGCACAAAAACAAAATCTTCTGATGCTATAGCTGGGGACCTTAAAAATCTTGTTGGGCGCAAGATAAAATGCCCGAATGGCATCATTATGTACTTCGTTCCTGAATCACATGCTACTCTCCCTATTAGTCCTAATCTGGATCTAAGTTTTCATAACCCACTGGTTCATCAAATGTTTTTGCTTCACAATTCTCTTCGTGAAGCCTATCCCCCTAACTGCACTGTAGCGTACGACACCAGCGACTTCAAAGTCTTCAGAATGGATTATTGACAGTGGGTGTACAAATCACATGACTGGCAAAAGAAGCCTTCTTATGGACTCAACCTTACGTCCATCCGACAAGAGCCACATCACATTTGCTGACACTGGTAAAAGTAAGGCATTGGGTCTAGGTAGAGTTGCAATCTCAAAGGATCAACACATGGATAAAGTCATGCTTGTTGAATCCCTTGGCTTCAACTTAATGTCTGTCTCAATGCTTTGCGATTTGAACATGATCGTAATGTTTGGAAAATATCGTTGCCTAGTACTAATGGAATCTGACAAGTCTCTAGTGTTTGAAGGGTATCGGAAAGGTGATTTGTATGTGGTAGATTTCTCAGCAGGACCCCAACTTGCAGTATGTCTTCTTGCAAAAGCTTTAGAATGCTGGCTTTGGCATCGAAGGCTTGGGCATGCTGGCATGAGGAACTTCCACACTCTTGCGAAGAAGAAGCATGTCATAGGCATCGAGGGCGTCAAGTTCAAGAAAGATCACTTATGCGGTGCCTGTGAAGCAGGGAAGATGACAAGAGCAAAACATCCTTCGAAGACAATCATGACTACTACTCAACCCTTCGAACTGCTCCACATGGATCTTTTCGGTCCCACTCACTACTCAACTTTTACTACCACTGCTTGCCTCTATGGCTTCGTGATTGTTGATGATTACTCTAGATATACTTGGGTGCACATAATCCTTTACAAGACTGAAGTGCAGGATGTCTTCAGACGCTTTGCAAATCGAGCTATGAACAATTTTGGCGCCAAAATAAAGCACATCAGAAGTGAAAATGGCACTGAATTCAAGAACACTGGCCTTGATACATATCTTGATACCTTGGGCATCACACATGAATTCTCAGCTCCGTACACGCCACAGCAAAATGGCGTCGTCGAACGCAAGAACAGAACACTCATTGAAATGGCCAGAACAATGCTAGATGAATACAAGACTTCAAGAAAATTCTGGACTGAAGCCATTGGCACTGCATGCCATACAATCAATCGCGTTTATCTTCACAAGCTTCTGTACAAGACATCTTATGAACTCCTAACTGGCAAGAAGCCAAATGTCAGTTACTTCAGAGTATTTGGAGCAAGGTGCTGGATCAAGGACCCACACCACCCCTCAAAGTTTGCACCAAAAGCACATGAGGGGTTTATGCTAGGATATGGAAAGGATTCACACTCCTACAGAGTCCTCAATCTCTTCCATTACAAAGTGGTTGAAACAATGGATGTGCGGTTTGATGAGACAAATGGTTCACAAAGAGAGCAACTGCCAAATGTGCTAGATGAAGTTCCAGCTAATGATTCAATCAAGCTTATGGGAACTGGAGAGATTATACCTTCTGAAGCTCATCCTGAAGAAGAACTTATCATCTCAGCACCTGATCAACATGAAGACAATGCTCAGCCTGAAGACATTCCTCCCAATAACAACGCAGATCAGCAAGAGCAAAGTCTTCGCCCTATACATCCTCGTGTTGCAAATGAAGTGCAGATTGACAGAATAATTGACAGCATCAATGCACCTGGTCCACTCACTCGTTCAAGGGCAACTCAGCTAGCAAATTTCTGTGGGCACTTCGCATTCGTATCAATATCAGAACCCAAGAAAGTTGAAGAAGCCTTCATGGAACCTGAATGGATTCAAGCTATGCAAGAAGAGCTTCAACAGTTTGAGCTGAATAATGTATGGGAACTAGTTAAGCGTCCTGATCCATGGAAGCACAACATAATAGGCACCAAATGGATATACCGCAACAAGCAAGATGAGCATGGTCAAGTTGTTAGAAACAAAGCTCGTCTCATTGCTCAAGGATACACTCAAGTGGAGGGCATTGACTTCGATGAAACATTTGCTCCTGTGGCAAGGCTTGAAGCTATACGCATACTGCTGGCTTATGCAAATCATCATAACATACTTCTATATCAAATGGATGTGAAAAGCGCCTTTCTCAATGGCAAGATTGAAGAAGAAGTGTATGTTGCACAACCACCTGGCTTTGAAAATCCAAAACATCCTGACATGGTATACAAGCTCAACAAGGCACTGTATGGCCTCAAACAAGCCCCTAGGGCCTGGTATGACACACTCAAATACTTCCTGAAGAGCAAAGGCTTCATACTTGGTTCCCTGGATCCCACTCTTTTCACGAAGACATATGATGGTGAACTATTTGTGTGCCAAATCTATGTGGATGACATTGTCTTCGGCTGCACCAATCAGAAGTACAGTGAAGAGTTTGGATATATGATGCAAGAGCAATATCAGATGTCCATGATGGGGGAGCTGAAGTTCTTCCTTGATCTTCAAATACGACAACAACGCAATGGCATCTTCATATCTCAAGAGAAGTATCTCAAAGATTGCCTGAAGAAGTTCGGTATGCAAGACTGCAAAGGCTTCACAACACCAATGCCAGCCAAACATCATCTAGGTCCTGACGACAATGGTAAAGAGTTCGATCAAAAGGTATACCGCTCCATGATTGGTTCTTTGCTTTATTTATGTGCATCTAGGCCAGATATTATGCTTAGTGTTTGCATGTGTGCTCGATTTCAAGCGGCACCAAAGGAGTCGCATCACTTAGCTGTGAAGCGAATTCTTCGATATTTGGCTCACACCCCAACTCTAGGATTATGGTATCCAAAGGGCTCAGAGTTTGATTTGGTTGGATTTTCGGATGCTGATTATGCTGGTGACAAGGTTGATCGCAAGTCTACATCAGGCACATGTCACTTTCTGGGACGATCACTTGTATGTTGGTCTTCAAACAAGCAAAACTGTGTATCTCTTTCCACTGCTGAATCTGAATACATTGTTGCTGGATCTTGCTGCGCTCAGCTTCTGTGGATGAAGCAAACACTCAAGGACTATGGCATTCATCTGAAGCAAGTGCCACTTTACTGCGACAACGAAAGCGCCATCAAGATTGCCAACAACCCAGTTCAGCACTCGAAGACAAAGCACATTGAAATTCGTCATCACTTTCTCAGAGATCATGTTGTGAAGGAAGATATTGATATCATATACGTCAACACTAAAGAGCAATTGGCGGATATCTTCACCAAGCCCTTGGATGAGAAGTGATTTTGCAAGTTACGGTGTGAGCTAAGTATTTTGGAATCCTCAAATGTCCTGTGATCAGGCACACATCCTAACACTTATGCATATTGATGACTTAGATGTGCAACACACAAAGTAAAGTATATCTTCATTCAATGAAGACATACATTCTAAGTGTGAATACATTAATGTGGAATTTAACTTCGGAGCGCCACGATAATTGTGCGCCATGTCTGGGTCTAATACTTCCTATACGGTGGGTAACGCCACCACCAAACGTTCTATTTTGAAGTGTTTCACTTATGGCGTTACCTTGCAATATCTTCACATTTTGTTTGGCTTCGAACATGTCTTCATGATTATCTTCACTACGTTGCTTGTATAGATATATATATATATATATATATATATATATATATATATATATATATATATATATATATATGCTGGTGTTCTGTCCTCTACAGCATTCACTTATAGCTACGTCTTCTTGGTTGAATCTTTTGAACTAAGTGAATGTGATCGGACCCTAATCTCTCTATGCTTTCTATCTCAAAAACTATCTCTCCAAGTCATATGCATTCTATTGAAACTGTCGAATATCTTCACTGCGTCCTTGTCAGGTGAGGATATAGAGACAACCATAAAGTCCATTTTTAATGCTCATTCCTCCACATAAAATCCGGAGAAGCAGGAACGACCGCCCGACAATTTAGGCGTGCATAGGACGTGGAACAAACCCCAAAGATCCGCTAACTGGCCACGCGTTCCTCAAATGCGAACCGCCAGGGGCACCTGTGTAATAGCACAGTGCCACCCCTACACCTATAAGTTCACACTTACCGCAGTCATTATCTCCTTCTTCCACCCTCGCACGAACCCTAGCGCCACCGCTAGCACTCGACGACGCCGGAGACGAAGCGCTTCGCTGCCGCAACCTCTCCAACGCCGTCCTCACGCCGACCGTGGACATCGTCCTCTCCGCCGTCGCCGTAGGTGTTTTCCGTCGCCAAGTTAGGGCACGGAGGACTGAACTGCTCGGCATCAACTCCCTTCCGTCTAGCAGTTCCAGTGTGGTAAATAAAACTTCTTTTTACAGCCCCTTTGATCTCATGGTTCTGTCACTTTCTACCATAAGAAATTTCTCTTCACACTAGTTAGATCTCTCGCTGCATCTCATAACATGCCTAGTATATTCACTTGTGCTTCATAAAGTAGTTAGATTTCTCACTTGTACTGATCTGTGGGTTCGTACAAATCTGGAACCAACTTCTTATCTATGAGTGAATGTCTTCGCACGATGAGGTCAATGTCTTCTAAACTGATTAATCTTCAAAACCTTCTGAGAATGCATATGACCTCTTCCCCTTCCCTCGCACCTTAATGCTGTCACAGGTACATGTCCGTGGGAGAATCCTTCGGTTCTCATAGTCTGCATTCATTTGCAGAATTCCTACAGCATCACATAAACTCTCCTGAAGCCAGTTCCTGTTGGTCCAGAAAAAGAAAGCCTTTGAAGCCTTTGAAAGTTTTGAAGCCTTTCAAGTTAAAGTTTATGGCTTCAGAAGCAGCAGCAAGGAAGGGGGGCAGACAGAGACGTGAGGGAACTTCCAAAGATCTGCCTGAAGACTTGGCAGAAATGTACAAAACAGATCCAGAAAAGAGCTATGGGCAGCGCAAGACCCGAATCCAATGGATTCGACGCTATTGGGCAGAACAGTGGTTCAAATACCGCTTCATCACTCAGGAGTATGCAGAGAAATATGCCATCAAGAGGCCATGGGGGGATATCCGTTTCAAGAACCTCTTACCCAGAACCAAAGATGAAGCCATTGCGCAAGGCTTCTACCCATGCATGGTCCGAGGACCACATCCTGATGATGCGCATCCGTCGTCACTCCTCTGGTGTCGTGACGACAATCTCTTCAAGCGCAACTTCCAGTTTGCCCAAAAGTCAGCGAAGCTAAACAAGAAGAAATTCGGGTTAGACTTCAACCCTGGTCCCTCCTCACCAAGGGCAGATGGCACACGCGATGCCGAACCCAATATCATCGGTCCTTTTGCCAATCTTGAGGGCCTGATCACTCACATCTTAGTACAAGGGGCTGCCGTGAATGACCCTCCAGCTGACTCTGAGTCTGATGAAGCCCCTGCTGTGCCGAAGCCAAAGTAGACAAAGAAACCAAAAGCTTCAAAGCCGGCCCCTGCCTCAAAAATCTCAAGGGCGAAGCCTTTGAAAACTGCACCTCCTGAAGTCAGTGTGCAGTCTGAAGACGTATCCCGCGTCTCCAAGCCCCATAAGGAAAAGGAGCCCCAGCAACAAACAGGCAAAGAGCTCACTGCTGCTGCCATTCTGCGCAGCGAAGCCATTGATCTATCAAGCGATGAAGATCTGGGAGATGACGCTCTAGAGCAGATTATCAAAAGCAAAGAAGAAGCTGAAATCTTCAACAATCTGCCTCTCTTAGATGTCACCATCATCCACAGCTTCATCGATGAATGGTTTGACTCACCAGACATAAGCTTCAATGATCTGCAGCTGCCAGTTGGCCTCAGTGTCGCCTTCCAAGGCGCAATTGCTTCAGAACTGGCCATTGCTCAGCACATTGTTGAGCTGAAGCAGAAAATTGATCACGAAAAGGCTTAGTTCAAGAAGCACATGGCCAGCCTCAGCGTGCAGGAAGTGAGGAGCTTCAAAATCATGTTGCATGAGCTCAAAGAAAACTTTCTGAAGAAGCGTGCTGAAGCTCAGGGCTCGCGTGAAAGGATGAAGTCTTTGGCAGACAAATGTGTTCAAGCCTACAATGAGGCTGAAAAGCGCAAGGCACTTGGGCGTCCTGGCATCGACCCCAAGATGGCCGCGAAGAAGAAGAAGAAGCCAGCTATGAATGAACCAGAGGCACCTAGGCAAGAAGCGGTTCAAATTGTCTTCCCCACTGCAACGACTGGCTCGAAGCCAAAGAGCCGGTCAACAGCTTCAGAGCTAAAGAAGACAAGAACTGCAGAGGCTGAAGCCAGAAAAAGGAAGAGCACTGAAGCCTCTCCTATTGCCCCCAGCAAAAAGAAGCGCAAGATCAAGAAATCTCGGGCTGCTCCCATAGAGCCCTTGATGGTTGAACCTCTCTCTGTCCTTCACCCCAATGCAGAAAGAAGACTGACAGTTCATGAGCCTGCTCCCACGGAGGCTTCTGAAGCTGAAGACATACCAGCAGCCGACCCAATAGCTGCTGAAGACATTGGTCATCAAGAAAATGTACAAGATGATGCAGCCCTTCCTCAGCTTGAAACAAGCGAACTCATCAGTATTGGCCGTCCTCTGACGCTAATGGCACAAGATGAGTCATGGGCGGATCGCCCTCAGGAGGAAGAAGACTTTGAGGTTCAGCCCACTCCAACCCCACAAGCGTCGTCTGCGTTCCATAGGCTTCGCAAAGGTCCACGGCCTCGAGTCCATACTGCAGAAATTCCGGCTGCATCAGCCGAAGACAATGAAGAAGCACCACCAGAACCCACTTCCCCGCTCCATCAAGATGCAGTTCTCCATGAGAACGTGCCTGAGGTTGTCCCTCCAACTACACAAGCAGAGGAAGAAAATGCTGCGGCTCCCACCACAAACACTGAAGCCAATGTGGAGCCCGCCCCACCAAATGCTTCAGCAGACAGCGAAGCTACCGAGCCAGACACTTCTGTTCCTGAGTCTGCTGCAGGTCCTCAATTCGATTATCATATTGAGCACTGGCCTCATGTCCAGAAGCCAGTCCCAAGGCTTCCAAGGTTCCCAGGTCCTGCATCAGCACCTGGTTCCTTTGACATCAACAGCTTCAAGGCAGACAATACATTTTTCAATAGCTCCAAGAACCCCTATTCAAGGGAAAGGATTGTATCAGACAGGTTCTGGAGCTATTCTCAGCGCAGCTATTACTCATGCATCTTATACAACCAAGGTCGCATCTTTCCCCACAAGCGCCTTGAGGTTGAAGCCATTGCTGGTCTGCCATGTCTTGAGGAAGCCTTGGATTGCTTCAGGCAAGTGGGTCTGCTTCTGTTTGTCACAGATGAAGAGCACTGGAATGAAGAGCTTCTGCTTCAGTTCTATGCCACCCTCCACATTAAAGGATACAACAGAGATCCGAAGACTTGGGTCCTGGAGTGGATGACCGGAAATGTCCATCATGAAGCCAATGCATTCGATATCATTGAGCTCACCGGCCTGCCCACTCCTGGCGAATACTACGAGGAAGGATGTCAACTACATGCTGAAGCTATTGAGAGCATATTCCAGAGGACTGAACCAAATATGAGTCAGATGCTCTCAATGATGAAGCCATTGCCTCAGGATGCACCCTATCCAACTGAGTTCTTTGTTGAAGACCTAGAGTACCTGCCCAGGACCATATATCACATCATCCGACGGACTCTCTGGCCCATTAAGGGACACTCACCACATGCCAAGATCGAGGGTGCAATGAAGACTATGATGTTCTGTATCCTTCATGGCAAATGGTTCAACGCACAGGATTTCTTCATATGCCAACTTGCAGCATCAGGCTCAAAATTATTTGGTTTGAAGTTCTATGCTCCTTGGGTGATGAGGCAAATCAAACTGCACTCTGCGATCTCGTATCAGCCCTCTACCCGAAACCATCGGATCTTCTTGCCAGATGTGGATACCTCTACTGAAGCAATATACCCTGAGCCTGCCAAAAAACCGATAAGTCTTCAGAATGCAGAACACCAGAGCTTCACGCAGAATGTTGAAGGTGTTGAAGCCATATCCAGGGTATATCCGTTGGCTGGCACTACACGTGCACCAGCATCTACTGAAGCCACATACAGCACAAATGCTCCAAGACCCAAGAAGCGTGCTCGTGTCCTCACTGACCGAGAGCTTCTTGTGGCCCTTCACCAAAAGTAAGATAGGCATCAGACTGGCTAAAGCGTCAGATGAAGAGCCTCTTGGTGGATGTCAATCGTCTTTGAAACCTAGCCACCAAGAATGCTTTTGTCACTCATGAGACGTGCCGTCGTACATGGAAAGGGCTCTCAATGATATGCACTGAAGCTGAACTTGAAGAGGATGGCTTCATAGAGCGCTTCAAATTTGACACCACACCTCCGAGAAGGCTGTGATGCGCAACACACTGTCACTTGAAGACTCTGAGTTTTCTTCATCTGCTGCCACAGTTACTGCAAGGATCATTGATGAAGACGACGATGCTACATCACCACCATCTGCTTCAGCACATCCAAGTTCTGCACCGCCAAACAACTCCACCGACCCTGCTGCGCCTGGGAACGCGGAGAAAACTCTATGTCTTCAAACCTTTTTGGTCATTACTGACAAAAGGGGGAGAAGCATATGATGTTTATAGTCTTCAAGCGGGTCAATATGGGCGGGTGCCTTATGTTTTGTTATAGTTTGCCTCGTGTTTACAACTCTTGCTTTTACTTTATTTGGTTCTTTGAGTTGTAAACACTAAAACTCGATGGTCGTCTGCTACTTGTTTGCCACTCTGTTTGCGAAGATAAATTCCGCATGTGCGACGATAAATTCCGCACTTATCTCATTCTTCAGACGTCCATTTTCCATTATGCATGTCATTATCTTCATATACTTTCACATGCATAGTGGATTGTCATCATAAGCTGAAGAGGATCTCCTCAAGTACAACCTGCCATGTGCATTTGCATTCCAAAAGCAAATTAACCTATATGCACATCTTCAGGGGGAGCCTTTGCAACTTATGATGACAATTCTCTACCCTTTACAAACTTCACACATTATATTCCCCGTTGAAAACTTCAACTAGTTTGTCATCAATCACCAAAAAGGGGGAGATTGTAAGTGCATCTAGTGCCACCCCTAGTTGGTTTTGGAGTATTGACGACAAACCTAGTTGAGGGACTAATGTGTTTGTGAGAATTGCAGGAAAACACAGGTAGAAGTCCCTCATTGATTCGGTTTTACTACCAGAGATGAACCCTAAAAATGTATGAAGATATTGAAGACAAAGGTGGTATATGAAGATATTCACATTGAAGACTATGACAAAGGAAGACACGTTATGAAGCCTATGGAGCTCGAAGACTTAGATCTTTCATAGTTCCTTTTTCTTTTCTGTTGAGTCATAGGAACCACCGTACTGTTAAGTGGGGTCCAGGAGAACCAGTCAGAATGACTGAAGTGATGCCTAAATCAAAAACCTATGTCTTCGAGCGAAGACAATGAGAGCAAATCTTGTCCAGAGCCGGACAAGTCAGCTTTGCTTGTAGCCCAAGTAAAGTTGCCATGAGAGTTTGAAATCTGACCGTCGCGACACGTGTCAGTTCCTTAGTGACCCAGGGTCATTTCAGACAAATCGGGTCGGATTGCCAAGTGGCTATAAATAGCCCACCTCCACAACCATAAACGGTTGGCTGCTCAGATTTCAGTGCACGGCTTTTGTCGTTTGAGAGCAACCCACCTTGAAGCCTTTGAGAGAAAATTCCTAGTAAGGAGAAAAGCCCTAACCACCCAAAGCCAGAGCAAATTGGGCATCACTTAGGTCTTCTTGTCTGTGTGATCTGAAGACTTATTACACTTGAGGACTGTGAATCCTCCAGACGGTTAGGCGTCGCGTTCAGAGCATCCAAGAGACATTGTGGATTGCCAGTGAATGAAGTTTGTGAAGGTTTGGGAGTCTACCTTGAAGACTTACCAGAGTGATTGGGCGAGGACTAAGTGACCTTAGCTCAAGGAGAATACGGTGAGGACTTGGTGTCCTGAACTATGTGTTCAGGACTGGGTGTCCGGGACTGTGTGTCCTAAGGTTTAAATACCTAGCCGCTCCAACCAGACGTACAGTTGTCACAGCAACTGGAACTGGTCCAACATATCATTGTCTTCAACGAGTCACTGGTTTCATCTTCACTTCCTTTTCTTACTGTTACTCATTGAGAAGACATTGCATGCTTGATTTATCTTTTGTCTTCACAACATGAATGTATGATCTGTTTGGCTTCATAACTTCTTCCTACCTGATCCTTATTACACTGCAGCTGTTTGTCGTCGTGCTTTCACTCTATTGAATACTTGACCATGGCTGGCCTAGAGTAATCTAACTTCCGCTGCATAGTAATAGGCATAATCTTCGCTGTTTGTCTTCATAACTTCCACGTTTTGAAGACTTCCATAAAAATCGCCTATTCACCCCCCCCCCTCTAGTCGATATAACGCACTTTCACGTATGTTCCTTGGAAGTTGCGCGAAAGGCGTCTTCCAAATCTTCCCAGCTGCCAATAGAATTTTCCGGCAGACTGTTTAACCAGTACTGTCGTGGAGTTGTCACGGCAGATGTCCTAGCAAAAGGACTTAGTCGTAGGGCCATCGCAACTAGGAAGCTTAAAGGGGTTAATCAGGACAAGGGACACGAGAGGTTTATACTAGTTCGGCCCCTTACGATGAAGGTAAAAGCCTACGTCTAGTTATGTTGGAATTGCTGGGGTTTCGTTCACCAAGAGGCTAATCCGCCGGCTTGGTTATCGATCTCTTGTTTCTTGCCCTAAGCCGCCACCGAGTCATCCTATTATATACACGGGTTGACACCTGGCGGCCTACGGAGTCCCGGCCGGCTCATAAAGCGTGTCCGGCTCGGTGACTTCTTTTATATGCCTTTCCTTACAAGTCTTTCCTTACATACGGCGGTTTACAATATTGGGCCTTAAGCCGCCTCTGGGCTTAGGCCTTCTATAAGCCTTAATAAACTATCGCCTTGAATGTTTACTAGGCTTCCTTTGTGACCCGCCATTGGGGCTGACCCGGCCCCTCCTGGGCGGGTCATAACTGATAGCTATATCCCCAACATTAGGCCCCAGGTTGACTTTGAACTTTGTTCTTTGTCAATCTTCAATACTTAGACAAAATCCATCTTCCTTTCTTTGCAGAAATTTTTATAACCCGCCATGATGCCATTTCTTGAAAACACAAAAAACTATTATGACATCATCTCTCAACGGATCTTTATTCTTTAATGCCTTCCGAGAATCGAGGCGTCTGTTTAGTTGGATAATCATTATTCGGGTCTTCCTCGATTTTTGTGCCTGCCTGTTCGCTTATCCCCTTATAAATAGGCACGCCCTAGTCTTTCTCATTCTTCTCTCTTCTTCGTCTTCTTCCTCTCGCAACCCCCACTACTGCTCGAGCTCCGCCGCCGTCAGAGAGCACCTCACCTCCGTCGACTTTGGCCGCTGCATCGACCGGAATCAGTCCAGAAAATGGTGGCCACTTTCCGCAGAAGATCTGTGGTTGTAAGCATTTCCCTTCTTGCTCCTCAGATCTACATTAGGGCTTTCTAGGTTTCTGCATGTTCTTCGTAGTTCATCGCAGTTTCTTCGTAGTTCTTCCACTACAGCCTCTTCTTGATCCAAAAAGAGATATATGCCTGTGCGGTAGTTGTTTTGTGCCTACTCTTGACACTAGTAGACCCCTTTTCCCAGTATAAAGGCCTCATTAGGACTCACAAACTCATCTATGCTAAACTTTTAGGTCTAGAATTTTTTCCATTTTGAATAGCCATTTGATCTGGAATAATATCAAACAATTAGGAAACTTGTTTGTCTCAACACTTAGCCGAATCCGCTTTCTCAAATATTTGTAGTCATGGCGGCTTATTGCGCCGGCTTACTTTTCCTTATATGACATTAGCCCTTACTTAAGCCGCCATTACTCCCCTGTACCATTATCACTTAATTTCACCATTATCATTGAATTGAACCGGCATGTTGCTTTCTTTTCAGTTCGTCTTTTGAACATCATGCCGTCCAAAGCACCGACTGTCTGCAACTGGCTTCCCTCAACAGTGACTGAGGATAATTTGAAGGACTTCTTCTCCATAGGATTTTTGCCAGGGAAGAATGTTATGTCTTACCGTGCACCTGACCCGGACGAGGAACGGCCCAATCCAAAAGATGGTGAAGTCATTGTCTTTTCTGACCACATGAACCGTGGCTTTTCACCGCCCGGCTCAAAGTTCTTCAGAGATGTCCTCCATTTTTTCAAACTCCACCCTCAAGATCTCGGTCCCAACTCCATATCCAATATCTGTAATTTCCAAGTTCTCTGTGAGGTGTACCTTCAAGAAGAACCGACTGTGGAACTCTTTAGAGAGTATTTTTATCTGAACCGCCAGAACGAGTGTACCAATGGCCCTAGCTTGGAACTTGGAGGCATCTCAATTCAGCGTCGACAGGGCACCGTCTTCCCTCTAATAGTCTTGCCAGGTCATCCCAAAGACTGGAATCAGACTTGGTTCTATTGTCAAGACACTTCACCAGCAAATGAGAAGCCACTGCCGGGTTATCGCGCAGAGCATCTTGACTCCAAGTTTGCACTCCCTGACAAACTCACTGCCGCCGAACGCAAGAAGCTTATGCCATCAATCAAAAGGATTAACACCTTATCGGGGAACGGCTTAACCGGACTTGACTTGACCCGTTGCTGGGTCTCATGGCGGGTCATCCCTCTAAGCCGCCGATCCAAATTGATGTATGAATGTGGTGGTGGCCCAAATGACTCTCTTCGTCACAGATCCGTTCAACTTACTGAAGAAGATATTGTTTCAATGTCAACTCTTCTGGTGAACGGCAAGTATGAAGACTGCAGTAAAGTCGGGTTAAACCCGTTCTGCAAACTTAACCCAGTGCCAGAGGTAAAGAACCTCTGACCTCTTTCTCTTTGTATTTTTCTTAGTCGTTTTAAATACCTGCATGACCTTTCATCTTGTTTATTTGTTTACAAGCCAAATCTGATTTCTAGAAAGCCAAGTATGACCATGAAGCCTCCAAGAAGGCTAGAGCCGCCGCCATGACCGCCAAGAAGACGACCCGGAGGTCTAAGAAGAAGAAGAGCACCGCTGAGGACCTGTTGAAGCTTGATGATGATACTTCTGAGTCGGAGGTAGTCCTTGACTCCCTTGGCCAGTTTTTTAATAACCTTATTGACACTGATTATTGCCAGGACGACACGGGGGCCAGTCAGGCCAGAGAAGAAGAGGTAATTATTTCCTCCGACTCAGACCATTTGCCGAGACAAAAACTTCGACTGGTAACCCGGAAAGTAAGGTTTTCACACCCTTTGGCTTATTTGGACCCTCATTTTCTTTCAAAAAAGCAGCAACATGAGAGCCGTCGTCAAGCCCGGAACGATGATGAGCCGCCTCCTGTTGTACAACAAACTCCTAAAAACGCCAAAATGAGGTCTCTTTTACATTCCTCTTCGGTATTTCATTAATGAATATATTCTCTTGTGCTACTGACGTTATTTGCCCTTTGAAGGAGGTTTCTCGCTCTTTTGGCGACTCCTCTCAGACACAATTTCCGGCCTTCAAAACTGCCCCTGGGTAAGGAAACAATCATCTTTCCTTCGTGTTTCTCCAACTGCAATTTTATATTGACAGTCTCATAACATCTTTCTTAGTTTCCAAGCTAAGTCCAAGAAGGCCAAGGTGACTAAGCAAGCGGAAGACCCGTCAGTCCTTGCGCCTGAACCGGCCATGCCACCTTCTCCCCCTCAAACTGAAGCACCATAAGACCCGACTGCCAATGCTCAATTAGATCCTCCTGAGCCGTCAGCTGACGATACCATCATTAACCCCTCTACTACCGGACCATCCAGCTCGGCCAGCCCGCCATCATCGTCTGCCCATGATGTTCTGATCACTGGAAGCTATTTTGTTGAGTTGGGAAATCCCACCGTGTTGGCTCGTCACACCGCTAAACAAGAGGCCCTGGAGAGACAGAAAGTATGTTTTGATGTTTCTCACTACAACCATCTGAATGCCAATGACATATTGTCCGGCTATCTCAGCCATGTGCACTCCAGCCGTGACTCAGAAATCGAGATGGTGAAGCAATTGCAGCTAAAGTATGAGGTCTGCTCTTTCGGCTTATATTCTCCCAGCCCCCAAGTCTTTAGATTATGATAAAACCTGAATGATCTATAGACTTATGATATAGGCTAAAACTTTACCCTTAGATTTTTCTGAAGTCCAATAAAATAGTATAAACTTCACCCAGAGTCCCCAAGGGCCGGATCAATGGATCAAAATGAACCGGTACTTAACTTTAGAATTGTCCCAATAAGCATTGTAATCCAGCTTAATATTGAATAACTTTCTGAATATCATACATTAGCCCCCAAGTGCCAAGTGCTGTTACTTTGTAAGGCACTTGGGACTTGAAATATATAAGAGTCGTAAAAAATTGTTTTGGCAGACATTAGCCCCCAAATGTCAAGTGGTCTTGCAGTGCATAGTACTTGATACTTGAATCTTAAGTTTAAGCTTTGACACACATGTATACATTTGTAGAAGGCCCTATCTGAATTGGGCTCTCAATTAACTGAACCAAAGACCTGGCTGGCGGAACAAGAGATAGAGATCAAAACTGCTGACACTAAACTCCAACTGAGTCTTTCTGAGACAGAGGAATTGAAGACCAGTTTGACGGCCAAGAAGAAATCCTGGGCTGAAGAAAAGACACTGTTAATCCAACATGCTGAAAAAGATGAATCAGCTCTTGAGGAGGTTACCACCGAGCTTACCAGTTTAAAGAGCCAGGTGTCTCAAATGGTCTCCGCCATCTTTGGTAAGTCATCTGTGTTTAATCACTTATACCTTCGTTTTGACCCGGAATATAAGCCGCCTGCTGACCCTCTTGTTTAAAAAATACTCGCAGGTCCATCGAAGCAAAAATCTGAGCCAAGACAGTGTGACCAATGAAGGCGGTTTATACCTTGGTGGAGCAATTGTATACTGGCGCTCAACGAGCACTTTCCACCATCTCCTCGTGCCAACCAAGGACCCAATCGGTTGAGCGGTGTCTTGAATAAGTTGTCAATCTTACCCGCCAGGTTTCAAGAGGTCAAACGATCTTGTGCCAGAGCCAGAGCCCTGACTACCCTGGTCGCTCCAAGCCTGGGTGCCAGATCTAGACCCGGCGGATGTAGCTAAGGGGTACCCTACCGTGAAGGAAGACGGGACTCTTTTGAGCAAGATGACTTTCATTGCTGCATAAGGGAGTTCGACCTCAGGCTCCTATTCTTGGAAATGAAACCAATATTGACAAATATCAGCCGGGTTTTGATTTGGAGAATCGGAAGATGGGGACTCCCTCTTACAAGGTGACAAACCTTCTCCCACCGGTTCATCAACATACGTTTGCTCCAGAAGTTGATCTGGCTGGCCTGATTGATGTTGAATTAGAGTTCATCGCCGTGAACGGCTTTGACTGGTCCAATCCCAGCTTTCAATTAACAGAAGGAGGTGAACCGACGAGGGAAGAGTGAGAACCATCTTTGTGGGCTCTTGAAAGCCTTGTAATAGAATTAGCTTGAAACAACTGCATATTTTGCCTATGCCATCGTGCATAAGATGCCGTTTGTGACTCTTTACTTCCTGATGTCAATATATGCGTCACATTCATGGTTATCTTTGTAATATTTCAGCTCTGTTCCTGTAGCAAAGGAAAAACTTGCTTGGCGATTTAGCATCGAATGGGTCAGAATACCCGGTACATGACCAATAGTTTTATCATAGTAGAAAAACAGAACTAGACATGAAAATAAACAGGGTTGAAATAACCTTGGATTAACACATAAAGAAATTGTTCATAAACAACAGTCATACATGTATCTTTGACCTCTGGACCACCGGTTTGTATGACCCGGGTGATGAGGTTGACGATCCAGTCCTTTTGAGAAGTCAATGCTTCTGAATGCCTGATGATTATCATGCCTTGGTGGCTTATTGTCAAATAGTCAAGCCAGCGAAAAGACCATGCTGATTGTTTAAAATTGAGACAATAAAAGACCAATAAGACAAATAACAGGTGTCAAACAATATAAATAACCTTGTAACTAAAAGTTGGGGGTTTCTGATTTGAATACGATCAGTAAACCGGACCAAAGGGGTTAAGCTAAGATTCAAATACGATCATATAGCCCACAGTGGCTTTGGCGTTGCGCCGATCAAGAGGGTAGCGACAGCAATGTTCCCTTTCGTTCGAATACGACCTATGTTTGAACAGGAAGCCCCCAAATGATCTTGAGAGGTTTTTAACGACCCTGATTTGAATACGATCCAAGTCGGACCCAAAAGGAGTTAAGCTATGATTCGGATACGATCAAGAAGCCCCCTGGTGAGTTTGGCTTTGAGCCGATCAAGAGGGTTACGACAGCTATGTTCTCTTTGGTTCGAATACGACCTATGTTTGAACAGGAAGCCCCCAAGTGATCATGAGGTTTACAGCAAGATTCGAATACGATCATAAGCCAGACCAAAAAGGTTAGACTTGATTCAGATATGATCAGGTCCTTAATAGTCATTTTAAATAGTGAAAAAGAGTAAAGATATATAATCTTTGAAAAGGAAAAGGACAAAGGTCCTGCTTTATTACTTATCATAGTATATACAACGTCAAAGTATGTACATGATGAGAGTCGGTGGCTCAGGTGTCGTATGGCTGAAGTTGAGCAATGTTCCACGGCCGGCGGGTCTCCTCCTCCGACTTACGTGAGTCTTTGTGCTCTCGAATGTTAATGAGGTAATATGACCCGTTGTTTAACTTCTTGCTGACCACAAAGGGTCCTTCCCAAGGTGGGGATAGCTTGTGTGCATCTGACAGATCCTGGATGAGCCGGAGCACCACGTCACCTTCTTGAAAAGTCCTGGACTTAACCCGGCGGATGTGATATCGGCGCATGTCCTATTGATAAATTGCTGATCGAGCCGTTGCTAAGTCTCTTTCCTCATCTAACAAGTCAAGCGCATCCTGTCTGGCTTGTTCATTATTAGCTTCAACATAAGCCACCACACGAGGCGAGTCATGACAGATGTCACTAGGCAGCACTGCTTCCGCTCCATAAACCATGAATAAGGGTGTATAACCCGTAGATCTGTTAGGGGTGGTATTAATACTCCACAATACCGAGGGTAACTCCTCTACCCAGCAACCCGGCGTCCGTTGTAAAGGAACCGTGAGCTGGGGCTTGAGACCCTTTAAGATTTCCTGATTTGCTCTCTCAGCCTGCCCATTAGATTGAGGGTGAGCTACAGAAGAAACATCAAGCTGGATATGCTCACGTTGACAGAACTCCTCTATAGCCCCTTGGGATAAATTAGTGCCATTGTCAGTGATAATGTTGTGTGGAAAACCAAAGCGAAAGATCACCTTTTTCATGAACTGAACCGTTGTGGCTGCATCACACTTACTCACTAGCTCCGCCTCAACCCACTTTGTGAATTTGTCAACTGCTACTAAAAGATGTGTCTTTTTATCCTTAGACCTTTTGAAAGGTCCAACCATGTCAAGCCCCCAGACCACAAATGGCCGGGTGATTGGAATCATCCGCAACTCTTGAGCCAGCACATGTGTTCGCCGTGCAAATTTTTGACATCCATCACACCTACTGACCAGATCCTCTCCATCAGCGTGAGCCGTCAACCAGTAAAAACCATGACGAAAAGCTTTGGCCACAAGAGATTTTGACCCAGCGTGATGACCACAATCCCCTTCATGGATCTCACGAAGTATTTCTTGGCCTTCTTCAGGAGAAACACACCGCTGAAACGCTCCAGAGACGCTACAATGGTATAACTCTCCGTCAGAAATCATCATTGATTTGGACCGCCGGGTTATCTGTCGGGCTAGGGTCTCATCCTCTGGCAACTCGCCCCGGGTCATGTAAGCCAAGAACGATACTTTCCAATCTGGGATGACGTGAAGAGCCGCCACCAACTGTGCCTCCGGGTCAGGAATGGCTCCTCTGTAGGTAACTTAACAGACGGGTTATGCAAAACATCCAAAAAGGTGTTAGGTGGCACCGGCTTACGCTGAGACCCCAACCGGCTTAGAGCATCTGCCGCTTCATTCTTCCTACGGTCAATGTGTTCCACCTGATAACCTTTAAAATGTCCTGCAACAGCATCGACTTCACGGTGATAAGTCGCCATGAGAGGGTCCTTGGAATCCCACTTGCCTGACACCTGTTGAGCCACCAAATCTGAATCGCCAAGACACCGGACCCGGCTCAGGCTCATCTCTTTGGCCATTCGAAGACCATGGAGCAAGGCTTCATACTCTGTTGTGTTGTTAGTACAAAGAAACATCAGTCGCAACACATAACAAAACTTGTCACCTCAAGGGGAAGTTAAAACAACTCCATCCCCCGAGCCTTCCAATTGTCTGGACCCATCAAAGTGAATCGTCCAATACGTGTTGTCTGGTTTCTCTTCTGGCATCTGCATCTTTGTCCAGTCATTAATAAAGTCAACCAACGCTTGAGATTTGATTGCAGTACGTGACACATACTTCAACCCATGAGACCCAAGTTCAATGGCCCACTTGGCGACTCGTCCAGTAGCTTCTCTATTTTGGATGATGTCTTCCAAAGGAGCAGAGCTAACCACAGTGATTGGGTGACCCTGAAAGTAATCTTTGAGCTTCCGGCTTGCCATGAACACCCCATACCTGAGCTTCTGCCAATGTGGATATCTTTGTTTAGATTCAATCAGCACCTCACTGACATAGTAAACCGACCGTTGAACCGGATGTTCCTTGCCAGCCTCCTTGTGCTCCACCACAACTGCCACACTAACAGCTCGTGAGTTAGCAGCTACGTATAACAATTGCGGCTCTTTCTCAACTAGAGCAGCAAGAACCGGCGGCTCAGCAAGCTGTTCCTTCAGATCCTCAAAAGCAGAGTTTGCTGCATCGCTCCAAACAAAATCATCCGTTTTTTTCATCATCTGATACAAAGGCATCACCTTTTCCCCTAAACGGCTTATGAACCGGCTCAAAGCAGCAACATGACCTGCCAGCCTATGAACGTCATTGATGCATTTTGGTTTGGCCAGGGATGTGATTGCCTTAATTTTCTCCGGGTTAGCTTCAATACCTCGGTTGGACACTAAAAAACCCAAGAGTTTGCCAGCTGGGACTCCAAAAACACACTTGGCCGGGTTAAGCATCATTTTGTAGACCTGGAGGTTATCAAAGGTCTCCTTCAGATCTGTTACCAAGGTTTCCTCTTTTCTATACTTCACCACTATATCATCCACATAAGCATGAACATTACGCCCAATCTGATTGTGAAGGCAATTCTGCATACACCGTTGATAAGTTGCCTGGGCGCTCTTAAGCCCAAAAGGCATAGACACATAGCAGAAGGCTCCAAACGGAGTGATGAAAGGTGTCTTCTCCTGGTCCTTGACTGCCATCTTGATCTGATGATAACCTGAATAAGCATCCAGAAAACTCAAATGCGTGCAACCCGCCGTAGCATCAATGATCTGATCAATACGGGGGAGAGCAAAAGGGTCAGCTGGACAAGCTTTGTTTAAATCGGTGTAATCCACACACATACGCCAGGTGCCGTTATTCTTGAGTACAAGCACCGGGTTGGCCAACCACTCTGGGTGAAAAACTTCCACAATGAAACTTGCCGCCAAGAGCCGGGCCACCTCTTCTCCAATGGCCTTGCGCCTTTCCTCGTTAAACCATCGGAGAAACTGCCTGACTGGCTTAAACTTCAGATCAATATTGAGAGTGTGCTCAGCGAGTTCTCTCGGGACACCCGGCATGTCAGAAGGTTTCCATGCAAAGATGTCCCGGTTCTCACGGATGAACTCAATGAATGCGCTTTCCTATTTTGGATCCAAGTTGGCACTCATGATGAACTGCTTGGATGAGTCATCGGGCACAAAATCAACCGTCTTGGTGTCATCTGCTAACTTGAATTTCAACACCAGTTCATGCTCCGTTGTTGGCTTCTTTAAAGACGTCATGTCTGCCGGGTCAACATTATCTTTATAAAACTTTAACTCCTCTGTTGCACAAATAGACTCGACATATGCAGTATCTCCTTCTTCACACTCCAGGGCTATTTTCCGGCTTCCATGTACTTTAATGGTGCCCTTATAACCCGGCATCTTGAGCTACAGATATACATAACACGGCCGAGCCATGAACTTGGCATAAGCTGGCCGTCCAAACAGAGCATGATATGGGCTTTTGATCTTAACCACCTCAAAAGTTAACTTCTCCGCTCTGGAATCATATTCATCCCCAAAGGCTACTTCCAGTTCAATCTTACCAACTGGGTATGCCGACTTGCCAGGTACCACACCATGAAAAACAGTGTTGGATTGCTTAAGACTCTTATCAGTCAACCCCATCTGATGGAACGTCTCATAGTAGAGGATGTTGATGCTACTGCCTCCATCCATGAGCACTTTAGTGAATTTATATCCACCAACCTGAGGCGCTACTACCAAGGCTAAGTGACCCAGATTATCAACCCGGGTAGGATGATCTTCTCTGCTCCACACAATAGGCTGTTCTGACCACCGTAAATAACATGGAATCGCCGGCTCAACGGCATCGACAGCCCTCTTATGAAGCTTCTGGTCCCTCTTGCATAAACTAGTGGTAAATACATGATATTGCCCACTATTCAACTGTTTTGGGTTGCTCTGATATCCAGACTATTGTTGCTGATTACCTTGGCCGGGTTGTGGATTATAACCTCCCTGGTTACCCGTATGGCCCTGACCATGAAAGCTGCCTCCACCTGAACCGGCGCCAGGGCCATGAAAGCCGCCTCCACTTGAACCCCCGCCAGGCCCGTGACTTCCATCAAATGCATTTGAATTTTTAAACGCCTTCATGATTGTATAGTCCTTCCACAGATGGGTGGCTGGCTTCTCCCGGGTGCCGTGTCTTGGACAAGGTTCATTCAATAGTTGCTCGAGGGTGGGACCAGACCCGCTCGACCGAGGGGGTCGCGTATGCTTGCACTGTTGATTGTTGCCCTGCGCATTGGTTTTAGCCACAAATTCGTCAGTCTTATGTTTATTACCTCCTTGATTTGCCAGGTTATGCTGGTGACCCTTGCCGTTGCCATTCTTATTTCCCTTCCCTGTTTTTTCTTCATCAGACATGGGGTCCTTGGTACTATCAGAATCAGCATACTTGACCAGAGCCGCCATCAACTGGCCCATGTCATTGCAGTCACACTTGAGCCGCCCCAGCTTCTACTTCAGAGGTTCAAAACGGCATTTTTTCTCCAACATTAAGACTGTCGAGCCGGCATCCATCTTATCAGATGAATGTATTATCTCCTTGACCCGGCGCACCCAATGGGTTGTGGACCCACCTTCCTCTTGCTTACAATTAGTCAGGTCCATGATTGACATAGGTTGTTTGCATGTGTCCTTGAAGTTCTGAAAGAACCGGGCTTTTAATTCCGCCCATGAACCGATGGAATTGGGGGGTAATCCTTTCAACCAAGTGCGAGCCGTTCCATCCAACATCATAGTGAAATACTTAGCCATTGCTGCACCGCTGACCTCCAACAGCTCCATTGCCATCTCATAACTCTCAATCCAGGCCCCATGCTGCAAATCGGCCGTGTAATTAGGCACCTTACGAGGCCCCTTGAAGTCTTTTGGCAAGCGCTCATTACGTATAGCCGGCACCAGGCAAGGGACACCTCCTGTTCTTGTGGCTACTCCTGCCTCAATAGAGGTTGCTGGATAAGCCGGAAAAGTTTGATGAGCCGCCTGCTCAGCTGCCAGCTGAACCGCTCGCTCAACCTCTTGCCGAATCCTCTCTTGATCTGCTAAGTTAAGGGCTCCAGCCTGTACCGGCTCATGCCTACGCGGTTGGTTGCAGCGTTGAGCGTTGCTTGACACATCAGCTGAGTCCATATGCCTGCTGTAGCTTGGGCTCCGGCTCGGGCGAGGGGTTGAATGGATTCTGTCTCGACTATAAGAGTATGCATCCTGCTATGCCAAAGCCGTCTGAAGAAGTTCTCTCACCCTTCATGTTTCAATTGCTGTTGGAGAGTCACCTTCCATTGGGAGAGCCGCCAAACGAGCCGACGCAGCAATAAGGTTTTCCAAAGGATTGGAGAAGTGACCCGGTAGTGTTGGCGCATAATGAGGCGGCGTGGTATACATGCGAGGTGGCTCCATAGCATGCGGCTGCAGCGGCGCTCCGGGCGTCGTCATCCGATTTGCCTCCGACGGGTTATTTGGACCGGCCCCGGGTGTATGGAAAAGGTTCCTAGGATCAAGCGTCAGAGGTAGACGTGACTGAGTTTTCTGATGCCTTCTCCTCATGACCTTGTTTGACGCGTTCAGATCCACCAAGAGCCGGAAAGTCTCCGCTTGAAGCTGTTGAGAACGAGCGTCCAGGGCTGCCCGCTCCGCGGCCATCCTGACCTCTTCTGCTGCTAAATTTTCCTTGGTTTGTGCCATCTCTTCGCGTATCCGTGCCACCTCCGCGTCATGCTGAGCTTTATCTGCCAGCTCTACCACAATAGTCAACAGAGCCGTCGGCTTATCCGTGAGGTCCATTAGCATCTGAGTCGGGGGGAGTGCGGGGTCTCCTGACCCGGCCGCTGCCGACCTGGTGGTTGTTGCTGCTGTAGCCGTGGAGTTCTGACTAGGTTGAGTGCCCGCCATGAAGACTCCGGCTCGATTCGACGGCTCGAAGGGGTCCGGAATACTGTTGCCATCGGAACAGCCCCCGAGCATGCCATCTTGCAGTTGGTACAAAGAATCTGTCTCGCCTATTGATGACGTAGCGTCAGAATAGATGGCCGTCTCACCTCCATCCACTGATCCTTTTGAGTATTCACCTCCATGGATGCAACCCACAAAGGCACGCTTTACGGCGGGCCGGGCCCGGGCGGGTCTCGCGCGCTGAGTCGTCTCGATGATGCTGGTGCAGACGTCCGACTCAGGGCCCGATTCACCGATCTGGCCGATGAAGACATGAATCCCGCTGAAGGGGACCCGATACCCGTACTCAATTGAGCCGGCCTCGGGGCCCCAGCCTTCGTCGTCGATGTAGAGCTTGCCGCGATGACTCCTGGTCATCCGGCCCACAACGTATCCCTTGAGCCCTTCGAAGTTTCCCTTCAAGAACTCAAATCCACCGTGCGCTGGCCCCACGGTGGGAACCAATTGTCGTGGAATTGTCACGACAGATGTCCTAGCAAAAGGACTTAGTCATAGGGCCATCGCAACTAGGAAGCTTAAAGGGGTTAATCGGGACAAGGGACACGAGAGGTTTATACTAGTTCGGCCCCTTACGATGAAGGTAAAAGCCTACATCTAGTTATGTTGGAATTGATGGGGTTTCGATCACCAAGAGGTTATCGATCTCTTTTTTCTTGCCCTAAGCCGCCACCGGGTCGTCCCCTTATATACACGGGTTGACGCCTGGCGGCCTACGGAGTCCTGGCCGGCTCATAAAGTGTGTCCGGCTTGGTGACTTCTTTTATATGCCTTTCCTTACAAGTCTTTCCATACATATGGTGGTTTACAATATTGGGCCTTAAGCCGCCTCTGAGCTTAGGCCTTGTATAAGCCTTAATAAACTATCGCCTTGAATGTTTACTGGGCTTCCTTTGTGACCTGCCGTTGGGGCTGACCCGGCCCCTCCTGGGAGTGTCATAACCGATAGCTATATCCCCAACAAGTACCGAGCTGGTCCTTTGAGTTTTAGTGGTAGGTATTTGATGGCATGAAGGTCATCTCCGCGGGCCATGTGGATATGGAGGAGGAAGTCCTCGATCCATACCGCGCGATCCGTTGTTCCATCGTATGATTCGATATTCATTGGTTTGAGCATGTCTGGGAATTCATGCTCCATTATTTCGTCTGTGAAGCAAAGAGGGTGTGCGGCACCTCTATATTGGGCCACACTGCGAGTACCTCCGATGGAGTCCATTTGCGGTTTTTGGCCCGGGCGTGGCTAGGTTTGTCATGTCCAAATAGGTAGCACTCGTCGCGTGTCGAGGCACGTCCTCGCGATCCTTAGATCAAACTTGTGTATCCTGCTCTACTATCCAAGTCCTGTCGAAGGTCGTATGTACAACCCTGAGCTGTTTTATTCTTGCCTTTACGGTGAGGTGGGGCGGTTTGGTGTTCGGCTTAAGTTGCCGCTTTATCCGGACCAAGTTGTTGTCGACCTGCCGCATTGTGCGATGATGGTACGGGCTCCAGCGAATCGTCATCAAACTGAGGTAGCAATCTATGCTTTGGGTAGTGAAAGCACAAGTGCTCACTGGGTGATTTTGATAATTAATGACAACATATCTCTTGTTGGACTAATACTTTTACCTAGTATGTTTCAGACAAGTTCAACAAATTAAGTGGCATGGACTAAAGGATGTGGAACCCCTTCAAGATGCTAAGGACAAAGGATTAGCTCAAGCTTCAAGATCAAGACTCTACATTTTCTATTTTAGTGATCCAAGATCACATTGAGTCTATAGGAAAAGCCAATACTATCAAGAGGGGATGAGGTGTTGCGTAATGGCTTGCTTGCTCAAGGTGCTTAGTGATATGCTCCAAAACCCTCAACTACCTTATCCACATCCACATATGACCTAAACCAAAAGTCAAACTCGGCCCCACCGATTCTTCTATCTGGCGCCACCGAGTTCAGATGTCATAGCTACTGCCACAAACCCTAGGCAAATCGGTTTCACCGATAGGGATCTCGGTCTCACCAAGATGGTATTGTAATCTCTCTGTGTATGTCCATTACCAAAATCGGTCCCACCAAGATTGAGCAATCGGTACTACCGAGATTACAATGCAAACTTTCTGGTTAGCTTATTACCAAAATCGGTCCCACCGAGTTTGTGTAATCGATCTCACCAAGTTTGCCTGACCAACTCTCTGGTTAGCTTATTACCAAAATAGGTCCCACCGAGTTTGTGTAATCGGTCTCACCAAGATTACGTTATGCCCTAACCCTAACCATATCGGTCCTACCGAGTTGCATCTCAGTCCCACCAAAAATCCTAACGGTCACTAGGTTTGCTAAATCGATCCGGTCGAGTTTCTCAATTCGGTCTCACCGAGATTGGTAAATTGTGTGTAACGGTTAGTTTTTGTGTGGAGGCTATATATACCCCTCCACCCACTCTTCATTCGTTGAGAGAGCCATCAGAACATACCTACACTTCCAATACACATTTTCTGAGAGAGAACCACCTACTCATGTGTTGAGGCCAAGATATTCCATTCCCACCATATGAATCTTGATCTCTAGCCTTCCCCAAGTTGCTTTCCACTCAAATCTTCTTTCCACCAAATCCATATCCCATGAGAGAGAGTTGAGTGTTGGGGAGACTATCATTTGAAGCATAAGAGCAAGGAGTTCATCATCAACACACCATTTGTTACTTCTTAGAGAGTGGTGTCTCCTAGATTGGCTAGGTGTCACTTGGGACCCTCCGACAAGATTGTGGAGTTGAACCAAGGAGTTTGTAAGGGCAAGGAGATCGCCTACCTTGTGAAGATCTACCGCTAGTGAGGCAAGTCCTTCGTGGGTGATGGCCATGATGGGATAGACAAGGTTCCTTCTTCGTGGACCCTTCGTGGGTGGAGCCCTCCGTGGACTCACGCAACCGTTACCCTTCGTGGGTTGAAGTCTCCATCAACGTGGATGTACGGTAGCACCACCTATCGGAACCACGACAAAAACATATGTGTCTCAAATTGAGTTTGAATTCTCCAAACCCTTCCCCTTACATTCTTGCATGTTGCATGCTTTACTTTCCGCTGCTCATATACTCTTTGCATGCTTGCTTGATATGTATTGTGTTTGTTAAACTTGTGCAAAAACTCCACTTCAACTTAAAGAAATTAAAAACTGCAACTTTTGGTACTTAGTGTCTAATCACCCCCCCCCCCTCTAGACACCTCTTCTCGATCCTTTCAATTGGTATCAGAGCCTTGGTCTCCATTGCCTTGGTTTAAACAATTTGGAGGAAGATGGATGTGTCTACTTTGGAGAGTCTTAGACATAGAGTGCCTATTCTTGATGAAGAATATTTTCATGAATGGAAAAATGAAATGCTTGAGATTTTCAATGAATATCACTTGAACAAGTACATTGCTAGCCCTTGTGCACCTCATATTGATCCCTTGCATCCCACACCCGAAGAGGATCTTGACATGATTCGCAATCTTAGAACCATCAATCTTATCATAAGAGGATTGCCCAAAAATTTGATTGCTAGTTTGCCTACTCTTGATTGTGCCTATACTATATGGAAATTTCTTGAGGAATGGTTTCCAGATTATTCGTTGAAAAATTTAGACAAAATTCTCCATAAGTCTATTGCTTTGAGTAAGATGAATTCTAGTGATCCTAGCTTTGGTGATTATCTATTTGAGCTTACCAATCTCATGCGTGCCATAGGAAATGTTGGGATCATTAGCGATATCATATCCGAAGCTATTAGGATTCATAAAGGTGACCATTGTGATGATCATTTGTCTAATGAATTACCCTCTCTAGGAATTGATCAATCACAAAATGATGTTGAACATGGATACTATGATGAGGATGATGATAGTGACTATGATCTCGATGATGCGATGAGACACTTTGGTCTTATGGCAAATCTTCGCGGCTACATGGCTGGAGGAAAGGAATGGGTTCTTGATAGTGGATGTACTGATCATATGACCAGAGATAAAGACATGTTCCATGAGCTTGCTGGAAACGATGGCCCTCGAAAGTATGTCACTTTTGGTGATAATTCAAAGGGTAAGGTGGTTGGCCTTGGTAAGGTGGCCATCTCACATGATAGCTCCATACAAAATGTCATGCTCGTTGAATCTCTTGGCTACAACTTACTTTCAGTATCTAGACTTGCTAATTTCGGTTTCAATGTCCTATTTACTGAAGTAGACTGCCAAGTGTTTCGTAGATATAATCATAAAATGGTATTTACCGGTATACGTAGAGGAGGTCTTTACATTGTTTATTTCACTAAAAAGGCTCAACCTAGAACTTGCTTAATTGCTAAATCTTCTAAAGGCTGGTTGTGGCATAGAAGGCTAGGCCATGTGGGCATGCGAAACCTTGACAAACTCATTAAAGGAAATCATATCCTTGGCGGTAACGATGTCATATTTGATAAGGATAGACTTTGTAGTGCTTGTCAAGCAGGGAAACAAGTTGGAGGAAGTCATCGCGCTAAGAACATCATGACCACAAGAAGACCACTCGAGCTACTTCACATGGATCTCTTTGGTCCAAATGCCTACAAGAGTCTCGGTGGTAACTCATTTGGTCTAGTCATAGTTGATGATTTTTCAAGATTTACGTGGGTGTTCTTTCTTGATGACAAATCGCAGGTCCAAAAGATCTTCAAAAACTTTGCTAGGAAGGCCCAAAATCAATTTTTCGTGAAGATCAAGAAGGTTCGGAGCGACAACGGAACGGAGTTCAAGAACGCAAATGTAGACACCTTTCTTGACGAAGAAGGGATTGCACATGAGTTCTCGGCTACGTACACACCTCAACAAAATGGAGTCGTTGAGAGGAAGAACCGGACTCTTATCGAGATGGCAAGAACAATGCTTGATGAGTACAAGACGCCAAAACACTTTTGGGCGGAAGCGGTTGAGACAGCTTGTCATGCAACAAATTGCTTGTATCTTCACAAGCTACTCGGCAAGACAGCATACGAGCTCCTCACCGGTAACAAACCCCAAGTTGGATACTTTCGAGTATTCGGCTCAAAGTGCTACATTCTTGATAAGCATCGTCGTTCTAAATTTGCTCCTAAGTCTCATGAAGGTTTCCTACTTGGTTATGCCTCAAACTCTCACACATACCGTGTCTACAACAATTTCACCCGAAAGGTTGAAGAAACGGTAGATGTGAAGTTTGATGAATCTAACGGCTCGCAAGTAGAGCAATTGCCAATTGATGTAGGAGACAAAGATCCCTCGGAAGCAATCCAAGACTTGTCTATTGGCAAGATTCGTCCAACGGAGATGAAGGAGAGTACCTCGTCCGTCCAAGTGGAAGCTTCTACCTCACGACAAGGTGAACCAAGAGTTGATATGTAAGCATCCATGAGTGGGACACACCAAGATGAAGAAAATGAGGAAGTGCACCAAGACGAACGTTAACAACCTCCTTCTCCACCACGACAAGAGAACGACAACGCTAACAATGAAGAAGGCCAAGAAGAAGAACAAGATGAAGAAGATGTTCAACCAAGACCCAAGCAAAAGCTTTCACGAGTTCGAGCAAGAATTGCTAAAGATCATCCCGTGGAGCAAATCTACAATGATATCCAAACCGGGAGAATCACTCGCTCTAAAACTCGTTTGGCTAACTTTTGTGAACATTATTCATTCATCTCTAGCATTGAACCTATGAAGGTTGAAGAAGCATTGGAGGATCCGGCCTAGGTAAACTCTATGCATGAAGAGCTACACAACTTTGAGAGAAATCAAGTGTGGACATTGGTCGAGAAGCCCGACAACAACCACAACATCATCGGTACCAAATGGGTGTTTCGCAACAAGCAAGATGAAGATGGACAAGTGGTTCGCAACAAAGCACGTCTAGTCACCCAAGGCTACACACAAGTCGAAGGTATGGACTATGGTGAGACATATGCTCCCGTTGCTAGACTTGAGTCCATTCGCATCTTACTTGCTTATGCTAATCTCCATGATATCACTTTGTACCAAATGGACATTAAAAGTGCTTTTCTAAATGGTGAAATTGAGGAGGAAGTTTATGTTAAGCAACGGCTTTGTCAATCCTAAGAAACCTAATCATGTCTACAAACTTCACAAAGCCCTTTATGGTCTTAAACAAGCTCCTAGAGCATGGTATAAATGCTTGACCAAGTTCCTTATTGAAAAAGGCTTGGAAATTGGAAAAATAGATTCTACTCTTTTTACTAAAAGGGTTAATGGAGAACTATTTGTACGCCAAATTTATGTCGATGATATTATATTTGGATCAACTAACCCTCATTTTAGTGAAAAGTTTGGGAAGCTAATGTCGGAGAAGTTTGAGATGTCTATGATGACTGAACTCAAATTCTTTCTTGGTTTGCAAATCAAGCAAACTAAGGAAGGCACCTTTGTCTCTCAAACGAAGTACACCAAGGACTTATTCAAGAAGTTCAATATGCAAGAATGCAAAGGTATGACTACACCCATGCCTACTAGTGGACATCTTGATTTGACCAAAGATGGTGAACCGGTTGATCAAAAAGTTTCCTGCTCTATGATTGGTTCATTGTTATATCTATGTGCTTCGCGTCCCGATATCATGCTAAGTGTGTGCATGTGTGCACGATATCAAGCTGCTCCTAAGGAATGTCATCTTAAGGCCATGAAGAGGATAGTGAGATACTTAATACATACACCAAATTTTGGCATTTGGTATCCAAAGAGGGCTTCCTTTGATCTTGTTGGCTACTCCGACTCGGACTATGCCGGTGACAAGGTTGATAGAAAGTCCACTTTGGGTACTTGTCAATTCCTTGGTAGATCTCTTGTGTCTTGGTCTTCCAAGAAACAAAACTCGGTATCCTTATCCACCGCCGAAGCGGAATACATTGCCGCTGGTTCATGTTGTGCTCAATTACTTTGGATGACCCAAACTCTTAAAGATTATGGGATATATGTGAAACATGTTCCATTACTTTGTGACAATGAAAGTGCTATCAAGATTGCTCACAATCCCGTGCAACACTCTCGAACTAAGCATATTGAAGTTCGTCATCATTTCATTCAAGATCATGTTGCTAAGGGTGACATAAACCTTAAGCATGTTCGCACCAATAAGCAATTAGCGGATATATTCACTAAACCACTTGATAAGAAAGTGTTTTGCAGGTTAAGAGGTGAATTGAACATCATTGATGCTCCAAAAATGGAGTAGGAACTCCATTGGATACATGCAAGACTTGAGCTTACGACCAATCACTTGATATTTCTCCTATGATGATTATCTTATGTCTTGAAAATTTGCATCTTGCATGTTATCTAACCCTTGTAGGTACTTGGATGAATCTAATTCTATGAGATTGCAACTCACTCACATCTTGAGCAATCTCTACATCACCAAGTCTCTACTCAATGGTGGTTGATGACAAGGAAGCACGAAACCTTTCAAACATATCCTTTGACAAATTCTATGTTGAGTTTCATGATTGTCATGTTGGATACACAAGTGTTCTTCCTTGCGAAAATTAACCCATGTAGGTAGATGAACTCAAAATCCAAAGGGTGCTCCCAACTCTTGATGGGCTACATCAACCTTGAGCAACCCACACAAGTTCAACTACATGATCAAGATCAACACCGCCACCCAAGGTATGTTATTCCATCTTAGAGTAGCTTTACTCCAAGTCATGAGTCAAAACAACTCGACAAGACGTGAATACATCAAGATACTGATACGTCCATTTTGCATCATGCTTTGATATCGATATTTATCGCACTATGGACTGTTATTTCACTTTATATCACAATGCTTATGGCTATTCTCTCTTATTTTACAAGGTTTACATAAGGAGGGAGAATGCCGGCAGCTGGAATTCTGGGCTGGAAAAGGAGCAAATATTAGAGACCTATTCTGCGCAACTCCAAAAGTCTTGAAACTCCACGGAACATCTTAAAAGAAATAAAGAAAAATCCACGCCAAAGATGAAGGCCAGGGGGCCCACGCCCTTCTCACGAGGGTGGGGGCGCCCCCCCCCCCTAGGGCGCGCCCACCTACCTCGTGGCCCCCCTAGTGGCTCTCCGATGCCCGTCTTCTCCTACATGAGGTCTTTCGATGAGAAAAAATAAGGAGGAACTTTTCAGGATGAGACTCCGCCGCCACGAGGCGGAACCTTGGCGGATCCAATCTAGAGCTCCGGCAGAGCTTTTCTGCCGGGGATACTTCCCTCCTGGAGGGGAAAATCATCACCATCACCATCACCAACGCTCCTCTCATCGTGAGAGGGAAATCTCCATCAACATCTTCACCAGCACCATCTCATCTCCAAACCCTAGTTCATCTCTTGTATCCAATTCTTGTCTCAAAGTCCGGGATTGGTGCTAGTAGGTTGTTAGTAGTGTTGATTACTCCTTGTAGTTGATGCTAGTTGGTGTAATTGGTGGAAGATCATATGTTCAGATCCTATATGCATATTATTACCCCTCTGATTATGAACATGAATATGCTTTGTGAGTAATTACGTTCGTTCCTGAGGACAAGGGAGAAGTCTTGCTATGAGTAGTCATGTGAATTTGGTATTCGTTTGATATTTTGATAAGATGTATGTTGTCTAGCCTCTAGTGGTGTTATGTGAACGTCGACTACATAACACTTCACCATTATTTGGGCCTAGAGGAAGGCATTGGGAAGTAATAAGTAGATGATGGGTTGCTAGACTGACAGAAGCTTAAACCCTAGTTTATGTGTTGCTTCGTAAGGGGCTGATTTAGATCCATATGTTTAATGCTATGGTTAGGTTTACCTTAATACTTTTGTTGTAGTTGCGGATGCTTGCAATAGAGGTTAATCATAAGTGGGATGCTTGTTCAAGTAAGAACAGCACCCAAGCACTGGTCCACCCACATATCAAATTATCAAAGTATCGAACGCGAATCATATGAACGTGATGAAAACTAGCTTGACGATATTCCCATGTGTCCTCGGGAGCGCTTTTCCAATTATAAGAGTTTGTTCTGGCTTGTCCTTTGCTACAAAAGGATTGGGCTACCTTGCTGCACTTTATTTACTTTTGTTACTTGTTGCTCGTTACAATTTATCCTATCACAAAACTATCTGTTACCACTTATTTCAGTACTTGCAGAGAATACCTTGCTGAAAACCGCTTATCATTTCCTTCTGCTCCTCATTGGGTTTGACACTCTTACTTATCGAAAGGACTACGATAGATCCCCTATACTTGTGGGTCATCAAGACTCTTTTATGGCGCCGTTGCCGGGGAGTATAGCGCCTTTGGTAGGTGGAATTTGGTAAGGAAAAATGTATATAGTGTGCTGAAATTTACTGTCACTTGTTACTATGGAAAGTAATTCTCTGAGGGGCTTGTTCGGGGTATCTTCACCCCGTCCAGTAGAGCAAAGAGTTGCTCCTCAACCTATTGAACCTATTGAAAATGAAATTCCTTATTAGTATCCTTCGGGTATGATAGAAAAACTGCTAGCTGATCCTTCTACAGGAGATGGAACAAAGCATCCTGATGAGCACTTAATATATGTGGATGAAGTTTGTGGATTATTTAAGCTTGCAGGTATACCCGATGATGTTGCTAAGAAGAAGGTCTTCCCTTTTTCTTTGAAGGGAGACGCATTGGTATGGTATAGGCAATGTGATGATATGAGATCATGGGACTATAAAAGATTGAAGTTGGAATTTCATCAAAAGTATTACCCTATGCATCTTGTTCATCATGATCGCAATTATATATATAATTTCTGGCCTCGCGAAGGAGAAAGCATCGCTCAAGCTTGGGGGAGGCTTAAATCAATGTTATATTCATGCCCCAATCATGAGCTCCAGAGAGAAATAATTATGCAAAGTTTTTATGCTCGGCTTTCTGAAAACAATCGCAACATGCTCGATACTTCTTGTGCTGGCTCTTTTATGATGAAGACTATTGAATTCAGATGGAATTTATTGGATAGAATTAAACGCAACTCTGAAGATTGGGACCTCGACGAAGGTAAGGAGTCAGGTATGACACCTAAGTTTGATTGTGTTAAATCTTTTATGGATACCGATATTTTCCGTAAGTTTAGCACTAAATATGGACTTGACTCTGAGATAGTAGCTTCTTTCTGTGAATCTTTTGCTACTTATGTTGATCTCCCTAAGGAGAAGTGGTTTAAATATCATCCTCCCATAGAAGTAAAAGTAGATGCACCTATTAAAGTTGAAGAAAAGACTGTCACTTATAATGATCCTATTGTTCCTACTTCTTATATTGAGAAACCACCTTTCCCTGTTAGAATAAAGGATCATGCTAAAGCTTCAACTGTTGTTCGTAAAAGCAATATTAGAAATTATACACCTCCTGAGCAAGTTAAAGTAGAACCTAATATTGCTATTGTTAAAGATATCTTGTCTGATAATATTGATGGGCATGTGATTCAGTTCGAAGGTGAAACTGCTAGAATTTCTAAGCCTTGTGCTAAAGATAAACATAGACCTGTGGTAGGCGTGTCTGTTATTCCTATTAAAATAGGAGATCATTGCTATCATGGCTTATGTGACATGGGTGCTAGTGCTAGTGTTATACCGCATACTTTATATGAAGAAATTAAGGATGAAATTGCACCTGCTGAGTTAGAAGATATTGATGTCACAATTAAACTTGCCAATAGAGATACTATTTCAGCAATTGGAATTGTTAGAGATGTTGAAGTCTTCTGTGGGAAAACTAAATATCCTGCTGATTTTCTTGTTCTTGGTTCCCCACAAGATAGCTTTTGTCCCATTATATTTGGTAGACCCTTCTTAAATACTGTCAATGCTACCATAGATTGCACAAAGAATGTTGTTACTATTGGCTTGGATGATATGGTTCATGAGTTTAATTTCTCTAAATTTAATAAACAACATCGTGAGGAAGAATTACCTAGTAAGGATGAGATTATTGGTCTTGCTTCTATTGCCGTATCTCCTAGTGATCCTTTAGAACACTATTTGCTAGACCATGAAAATGATATGTTCATGAATGAAAGAAGGGAAATAGATGAAGTATTCTTTAAACAGGAACCTATTCTGAAACACAATTTGCCTATTGAAATTCTAAGGGAACCTCCTCCACCCAAGGGTGATCCCGTGTTTGAGCTTAAACCTTTGCCTGATAATCTTAAATATGCTTATCTTGATGAAAAGAAGATATATCCTGTTATTATTAGTGCTAACCTTGCAGAGCATGAAGAAGAAAGATTATTGAAAACTCTGAAGAAGCATTGTGCTGCAATTGGATATACTCTTGATGATCTTAAGGGCATTAGTCCCACTCTATGTCAACATAAAATAAATTTGGAGGCGGATGCCAAACCAGTTCGTGAGCCTCAACGACGTCTGAATCCTAAAATGAAAGAAGTGGTAAGAAAAGAAATACTAAAGCTTCTAGAGGTAGGTATAATCTATCCCGTTGCTGATAGTGAGTGGGTAAGTCCTGTCCATTGTGTCCCTAAAAAGGGAGGTATTACTGTTGTTCCTAATGATAAAGATGAATTGATTCCACAAAGAATTATCACAGGTTATAGGATGGTAATTGATTTCCGCAAATTAAATAAAGCTACTAAGAAATATCATCACCCCTTACCTTTTATTGATCAAATGCTAGAAAGATTATGCAAACATACACACTATTGCTTTCTAGATGGTTATTCTGGTTTCTCTCAAATACATGTGTCGGCTAAAGATCAATCAAAGACTACTTTTACATGCCCTTTTGGTACTTTTGCTTATAGACGTATGCCTTTTGGTTTATGTAATGCACCTGCTACCTTTCAAAGATGCATGATGGCTATATTCTCTGACTTTTGTGAAAAGATTTGTGAGGTTTTCATGGACGACTTTTCCGTCTATGGTTCCTCTTTTGATGATTGCTTGAGCAATCTTGATCGAGTTTTGCAGAGATGTGAAGAAACTAATCTTGTCTTGAATTGGGAAAAGTGCCACTTTATGGTTAATGAAGGTATTGTCTTGGGGCACAAAGTTTCTGAAAGAGGTATTGAAGTTGATAAAGCCAAGGTTGATGCTATTGAAAAGATGCCATGTCCCAAGGACATCAAAGGTATAAGAAGTTTCCTTGGTCACGCCGGATTTTACAGGAGGTTCATTAAGGACTTCTCAAAAATTTCTCGGCCTCTGACTAATTTATTGCAAAAAGATATACCATTTGTCTTTGATGATGATTGTGTAGAAGCATTTGAAATACTTAAGAAAGCATTAGTCTCTGCACCTATTGTTCAGCCACCTGATTGGAATTTACCCTTTGAAATTATGTGTGATGCTAGTGATTATGCTGTAGGTGCTGTTCTAGGGCAAAGAGTTGATAAGAAATTAAATGTTATTCATTATGCTAGTAAGACTCTAGACAATGCTCAAAGAAATTATGCTACTACTGAAAAAGAACTTTTAGCAGTTGTATTTGCTTGTGATAAGTTCAGATCTTATATTGTTGATTCTAAAGTAACTATTCACACTGATCATGCTGCTATTAAATATCTTATGGAAAAGAAAGATGCTAAACCTAGACTTATTAGATGGGTTCTCTTGCTACAAGAATTTGATTTGCATATTGTTGATAGAAAGGGAGCTGAGAACCCCGTTGCAGACAACTTGTCTAGGTTAGAAAATATTCTTGATGACCCACTACCTATTAATGATGACTTTCCTGATGAACAATTAAATGTTATAAGTACTTCTCGTAGTACTCCATGGTATGCTGATTATGCTAATTATATTGTTGCTAAGTTTATACCACCTAGCTTCACATACCAGCAAAAGAAAAAGTTTTCTATGATTTGAGACATTACTTTTGGGATGACCCACATCTTTATAAAGAAGGAGTAGATGGTGTTATTAGACGTTGTGTACCTGAGCATGAACAGGAACAGATCCTACGCAAGTGTCATTCCGAGTCTTATGGAGGACACCACGCTGGAGATAGAACTGCACATAAGGTATTGCAATCTGGTTTTTATTGGCCTACTCTCTTCAAGGATGCCCGTAAGTTTGTCTTGTCTTGTGATGAATGTCAAAGAATTGGTAATATTAGTAGACGTCAAGAAATGCCTATGAATTATTCACTTGTTATTGAACCGTTTGATGTTTGGGGCTTTGATTATATGGGACCTTTTCCTGCCTCTAATGGATACACACATATTCTAGTTGCTGTTGATTACGTTACTAAGTGGGTAGAAGCTATTCCAACTAGTAGTGCTGATCATAACACTTCTATTAAAATGCTTAAGGAAGTTATTTTTCCGAGGTTTGGAGTCCCTAGATATTTAATGACTGATGGTGGTTCACACTTTATTCATGGTGCCTTCCGTAAAATGCTTGCTAAATATGATGTTAATCATAGAATTGCATCTCCTTATCACCCACAGTCTAGTGGTCAAGTAGAGTTGAGCAATAGAGAGCTCAAATTAATTTTGCAAAAGACTGTTAATAGGTCTAGAAAGAATTGGTCTAAGAAACTTGATGATGCATTATGGGCTTATAGAACTGCATATAAAAATCCTATGGGTATGTCTCCGTATAAAATGGTTTATGGAAAAGCATGTCACTTACCTCTCGAACTAGAACATAAGGCATATTGGGCTATTAAAGAGCTCAACTATGATTTTAAACTTGCCGGTGAGAAGAGGTTATTTGATATTAGCTCACTTGATGAATGGAGAACCCAAGCTTATGAAAATGCCAAGTTGTTTAAAGAAAAAGTTAAAAGATGGCATGACAAAAGGATACAAAAGCGTGAGTTTAATGTAGGTGATTATGTATTGCTATACAACTCTCGTTTAAGATTTTTTGCAGGAAAACTTCTCTCTAAATGGGAAGGCCCCTACGTTATCGAAGAGGTCTATCGTTCCGGTGCCATAAAAATCAACAACTTCAAGGGCACAAATCCGAAGGTGGTAAATGGTCAAAGAATTAAACACTATATCTCAGGTAATCCCATAAATGTTGAAACCAATATTATTGAAACCATAACCCCGGAGGAATACATAAGGGACACTTTCCGGAACGTTTCAGACTCCGAAAAAGAATAGGTATGTGGTACGGTAAGTAAATCGACTCCAAAACAATTTTTAAGGCAATATTTCTCCGTTTTGGAATATTTAGAAAAATAGAAAAATAAGTAGCAGTCCGGGAAGGATACGAGGGCCCCACGAGGGTGGTGGGCGCACCCTACCCCCCTGGGCACGCCCCCCTACCTCGTGAGCGCCTTGTGTGCTTTCCAGACTCCGTTTTCTTGCATGTTACGTATTTTGGTCGGTAAAAATTCATTATATATTCTCCCGAAGGTTTTGACTCCCGTATCATGCAAAAACCTCCTGTCTTTGTTTCGAGCTGTCCTGTTGCAGATTAAATCAACATGTCTTCCCAGGATTCGGAAGGAGAAAGCTATGTGGATGATTACTTAGCAAATCCAAAGGTCTATGGAGATGTGGAACATAATGGATGGACCACGGAGGAAGAAGAGGACTATGAACCCAAAGGGAAAGAGGAGACAAGCTCAGATGAAGATGAAGCACCATTACCTTAACCTGGGGACATGCACATGGAGTTCAAAAGGTCAAGTCTCCCTGATAGGGTAAAGAAACCCAAGTTCGAGTTTATCCCTTTTCATCTTTTGCAGGAAAATAAGTAGGACCTATGCAAAAAGATATTAACCCTGGAGTGGGCGATTGATGATCTGAAGGATCAAAATGCCGTCCTCAAGCGCAAATTAAGGGAGAAGCTTAAGCCATCAACTAAGCCAACATCACCACCACCTTCTTCACCGACAAAGGAGACATAATCACATGGGTATGGGCACTCCCCTTGGCAACTGCCAAGCTTGGGGGAGGTGCCCCAGTATCGTATCACAATCACAACTCCTATCTTTACCGTTTTTCTTAGTTCAATCCTATTAGTAGTATCTTGACCTAGTAGAATAAAGTTTATGGCATGATCTAGTTTTGAGTTTTGCTTTATGATCTCTCTATGTAATTGAGTCCGTGAGCTATATATAATAAAGATTAGTGTTGAGTCAAGGGCTTGATTATTTTGCCATGATCTTGGGTAAATAAAAGAAAAGGGAAAAAGAATAAAAAGAAACCAAGAGTTCATATTGATCTTATTGAGAGTAATGACTTCACATAGAAAGAGTATGATGATTAAAAGTTGTTGGGAGTTGGCAGACATAGCTTTGGTCATTGTTGCAATTAATAGGAAGTAATAAGGAAAGAGAGGTTTTCACATATAGATATATTATCATTGACATCTTTTATGATTGGGAGCACTCATTAAAATATGACATGCTAAAGAGTTGATGTTGGACAACGAAGACAACGTAATGAGTTATGTCTTTCTTATATCTGAGATAAAGTATGTTGTCATGGTTCCTCTAACTTGTTGAGCTTGCCTTTCCCCCTCATGCTAGCCAAATTCTCAGCACCAAGTAGAAATACTACTTGTGCTTCCAAATATCCCTAAACCAGTTTTGCCATGAGAGTCCACCATATCTACCCATGGATTGAGTAAGATCCTTCAAGTAAGTTGTCATCGGTGCAAAGCAATAAAAATTTCTCTAAATATGTATGATTGATTGGTGTGGGAGAAATAAGGTTTATACGATCTTGTGATGTGGAAGTAATAAAAGCGACGGACTGCATAATAAAGGTTCATATCACAAGTGGCAATATAAAGTGACATTCTTTCGCATTGAGATTTTATATATCCAACCATAAAAGCGCATGGCAACCTCTGCTTCCCTCTGTGAAGGGCCTATCCTTTATTATTATCTTCTACCTTATGCAAGAGTCACGGTGATCTTCACCTTTCCTTTTTCATTTTATCCTTTGGCAAGCTCAGCATGTTGGAAAGAACATGATATATATATATATATCTAATTGGATGTAGGGGAGCATGAACCATTACTGTTGACATTACCCTTGAGGTAAAAGGTTGTGGGGCAAAACTATAAGCCCCTATCTTTCTCTGTGTCCGATTAAAACTCTGTAACCACAAGTATCGCGTGAGTGTTAGCAATTATGGAGGACTAAATGACATTTGAGTATGTGGACTTTCTTTTTAGCTCTGACATAGACTCTTTCCGATGTTATGATAAATTGCAATTGCTTCAATGGCCGAGATTATAGTTTGTTGGAACCCAATAAGGTTTATGATTTATACTTTTGCATTGTGAATAGATCATCACTTGAACATAAGTAATCATATGACAAAACCTATATATGTTGTTGTTATGAGAATAATCATGATGCCTTCATGTCCGTATTTTATTTTTATCGACGCCTCTACCTCTAAACATGAGGACATATTTATTGTTATCGGCTTTTCGCTTGAGGACAAGCGAGGTCTAAGCTTGGGGGAGTTGATACCTCCATTTTGCATCATGCTTTTATATCGATATTTATCGCATTATGGACTGTTATTTCACTTTATATCACAATACTTATGGCTATTCTCTCTTATTTTACAAGGTTTACATAAGGAGAGAGAATGCCGGCAGCTGGAATTCTAGACTGGAAAAGGAGCAAATATTAGAGACCTATTCTGCGCAACTCCAAAAGTCCTGAAACTCCACGGAACGTCTTAAAAGAAATAAAGAAAAATCAACGCCAAAGATGAAGGCCAGGGGGCCCACACCCTTCTCACGAGGGTGGGGGGCGCCCCCACCCCTAGGGCGCGCCCCCTACCTCGTAGGCCCCCTGGTGGCTCTCCGATGCCCATCTTCTCCTATATGAGGTCTTTTGGTGAGAAAAAAATAAGGAGGAACTTTTCGGGACGAGACTCCGTCGCCACGAGGCGGAACCTTGGCGGATCCAATCTAGAGCTCCGGCAGAGCTGTTCTACTGGGGATACTTCCCTCCCGGAGGGGAAAATCATCACCATCGCCATCACCAACGCTCCTCTCATCGGGAGAGGGTAATCTCCATCAACATCTTCACCAGCACCATCTCATCTCCAAACCCTAGTTCATCTCTTGTATCCAATTCTTGTCTCAAAGTCCGGGATTGGTGCTAGTAGGTTGCTAGTAGTGTTGATTACTCCTTGTAGTTGATGCTAGTTGGTTTAATTGGTGGAATATCATATGTTCAGATCCTATATGCATATTATTAGATACTTAAACGAAAAATGGTAACCCCATTTTGAGCTTAAACGATGAGTACGACCTATGATCAAGTGATCTCACTTGACTCCTAAGTCAATATACTCTAACATAGGTGACTTTGTCACCGCCCAACTCTAGATGAAGTTCTCTTGTGTTCTTTTCTGTGTTCTTGCATTTGTCTCATGCATATTTGTTTCCCCTTTCAAAAAAAAACTTCATCTAGATCTTTTAGTTTCTTTTCTTTGCTTTTTGTCCTGCATTTTCTGCATCCAATTCATTGCAAATCTTGGTGAGATCTTATTTGTCCAGTGAGCTGAGGTGACAAGTGTTTTTCTCTGTGATGAACTCGGTTCCACCGGTTTCATGTCTCCGGTCTACGAAGATTTTCTGAGCAACCGAAGCATACAACTCGATGACACCGATTTCACTACAGGAAAAATATTTTGCCATTTATTCCTGCTTTATTCTTGATCCAGCTCCACTCAATGAATCTTGTCCTCTGCAAGCATCACATTTACCTTAATGCTTTGTACTATGATTCAAGGACCGAACACATTCACAACAAATTCCAGAAGACCCTTCTTGGAAATTGATGTCAAAGGGGGAGAGAGAGATCACATCAAAGCTTAATCATATCTCTAGGGGGAGAGATCTCTAGGGGGAGGGAATACTCCAGGAAAGAGTAATCTTCAAGGATCCCAGATGCTTGATGTTCAAGAGGAGAGATGCCACATGTCTTCTTGGGGGAAAGACATGTTCATATGTGCTTATTTGCATTAGCTCTGTTCATTTGTTTCTTTGAGCTCTGTTTTTCTATTCCCTATCTTCTCCTAGTATCCCATGCTAGATTCAGGGGGAGCAAGACATCCAAGGGAAAGAAATTTATTAAATTCATTGCATATCTTTCTCTTTGGGGACATGTCAATATCTATCGTGGTACTCTGTACTCACTCTACATGTCATCCCAGTCTTGGTACTCTTGTGGTTTCTTTTGTTTGCTCTAGCTAGTGGGTGCATCTGTGTTATCTAACCTTGTTTACGCGGGCTCATCCCATCCTAGCCAACTCAAGACCACAAGGTAAGTATATGCATCATAGTCATGTGTATGAGAAATTCTTGATGATGTACATACTATTTGCAAGAAGGACTCATGGGCATGAAGGTACATTTCCCATATTCATATCTTTTGCCCTGATGCATATAGCCAAGATACATGTAACACATTGCTACTCTGTCATGGTTATGCTCTCACATGCTTCTATATTCCATATTCACATGATTGCATACATGTAGGGGGAGCCTATGCTTGTTACATGTCTTTCCAAAGCTTTACTTGCTATTCTCTATATCTTTATCTAAAGCTTTGATGTATGTTGCCATCAATTGCCAAAAAAGGGGAGATTGAAATCACAAGTGCTCCCTGGGTGATTTTGATAATTAATGACAACATATCTCTTATTGGACTAATACTTTTACCTAGTATGTTTCAGACAAGTTCAACAAATTAAGTGGCATGGACTAAAGGATGTGGAACCCCTTCAAGATGCTAAGGACAAAGGATTAGCTCAAGCTTCAAGATCAAGACTCTACATTTTCTATTTTAGTGATCCAAGATCACATTCAGTCTATAGGAAAAGCCAATACTATCAAGAGGGGATGAGGTGTTGCATAATGGCTTGCTTGCTCAAAGTGCTAAGTGATATGCTCCAAAACCCGCAACTACCTTACCCACATCCACATATGACCTAAACCAAAAGTCAAACTTGGCCCCACCAATTCTTCTATCCAGCGCCACCGAGTTCAGATGTCATAGCCACTGCCACAAACCCTAGGCAAATCGGTTTCATGGATAGGGATCTCGGTCTCACCGATATGGGATTGTAATCTCTCTATGTATGTCCATTATCAAAATCGGTCCCACCGAGATTGAGCAATCGGTACTACCGAGATTACAATGCAAACTTTCTGGTTAGCTTATTACCAAAATCGGTCCCACCGAGTTTGTGTAATCGATCTCACCAAGTTTGCCTGACCAACTCTCTGCTTAGCTTATTACCAAAATCGGTCCCACCGAGTTTGTGTAATTGGTCTCACTGAGATTATGTTATGCCCTAACCCTTACCATATCGGTCCTACCGAGTTGCATCCCAGTCCCACCGAAAATCCTGACGGTCACTAGGTTTGCTAAATCGGTCCGACCGAGTTTCTCAATTCGGTGTCACCGAGATTGGTAAATTGTGTGTAACGGTTAGTTTTTGTGTGGAGGCTATATATACCCCTCCACCCACTCTTCATTCGTTGAGAGAGCCATCAGAACATACCTACACTTCCAATACACATTTTCTGAGAGAGAACCACCTACTCATGTGTTGAGGCCAAGATATTCCATTCCCACCATATGAATCTTGATCTCTAGCCTTCCCCAAGTTGCTTTCCACTCAAATCTTATTTCCACCAAATCCATATCCTGTGAGAGAGAGTTGAGTGTTGGGGAGACTATCATTTGAAGCACAAGAGCAAGGAGTTCATCATCAACACACCATTTGTTACTTCTTGGAGTGGTGTCTCCTAGATTGGCTAGGTGTCACTTGGGAGCCTCCGACAAGATTGTGGAGTTGAACCAAGGAGTTTGTAAGGGCAAGGAGATCGCCTACCTTGTGAAGATCTACCGCTAGTGAGGCAAGTCCTTCGTGGGCGATGGCCATGATGGGATAGACAAGGTTGCTTCTTCGTGGACCCTTCATGGGTGGAGCCCTCCGTGGACTCGCGCAATCGTTACCCTTCGTGGGTTGAAGTCTCCATCAACGTGGATGTACGATAGCACCACCTATCGGAACCACAACAAAAACATCCGTGTCTCAAATTGCGTTTGAATTCTCCAAACCCTTCCCCTTACATTCTTGCAAGTTGCATGCTTTACTTTCCGCTGCTCATATACTCTTTGCATGCTTGCTTGATATGTATTGTGTTTGTTAAACTTGTGCCAAAACTCCACTTCAACTTAAAGAAATTAAAAACTACAACTTTTGGTACTTAGTGTCTAATCACCCCCCCCCCCTCTAGACACCTCTTCTCGATCCTTTCAGGTAGCTTTTGGCTGGGCCACTAAGGCTGTATTCTTTGGCGGCCAGGACTTCGTTCCATCTATCATTGAGCAGATCTTGGTCCGCTTGAAGCTGCAGCTGCTTCTTTTTAAGGCTCCTTGCAGTGCCTATTAGTCGGCGATTAAAGCGCTCCTGCTCGAGAGGTTCCTCAGGCACGATGAAATCCTCGTTGTCGAGGCTCTCCTCTTCCTCAGAGAGTAGAAGATAATTACTGTCCTCCGAGTCTCCGTGTATGGCCTGTTCATCAGGGCTAACTTGCCCATTTTCCCGTTCCCCTGTTCGGAGGTTACCTTGACGGGGTCTTCATTATTTTCGGCATCGTCCGGAGTATTATTTTTTCCGGTGCCCGTACTGCAGTCTTGGGAACGACGTGACTTATAGTGGCGTCGAGGAAGCTGGCATTTGGGATGTCTCTCAGGAGGTTTATCCTCAACTGGATCCTCTTTGTCATCGTTGTTAGTTTTTTCAGGCGTGTCCACCATGTATACGTCGTAGGAAGAAGTGGTCGTCCGTCATCCAGTGAATGGCAGGTTTTGGCCTTGCTCCTTGTAGGCATCGTCGGAGCCATAGTCAAGCATGTCGGTTAAATCCTCGATAGTGGCTATGAAGTGTGTGGCGGGTGGAAAGCAAAATTCCCCATCATCAGCCTCTAGTTCGAACCGTACATAGTTCGGTTGTGAGTCCCCTGCCAAGGACAAGTTCTTTAATGAGTTCAGCACATCGCCAAGGGCGAGTGCTGGAAGATGTCTGCGGCGCTGAACTCGAAGATCAATAATCGATCAAGTTCGGTATCTGCGGACTCACATGGTTCGGAACTTATACCCGGGGAAGAGTCCGGAGTTCCGGTGACACGAGTATTGCGTGAGGTTAAGTCCATGTGCGGCTCCAACACCGGGGAATCTGTGGCCTCCGTGGTGGGGTCGAGCCTCCAATCCTTGGGTGACGTAGTGTGCTCTGGATCTAAGGCCGGAATGGTCGCAGGAGCTATCTCCGGGGTGCGGTCTGACGATAGATTTAGGTCATGTTCGTCAAGGTGACCATGGGAGGTCACCGCGGTCTCGAATCCGGCGAAGATCAAATCTCCACGGATGTCCGCAACGTAATTCAAGCTCCCAAATCTGACCTTATGGCTAGGGGTGTAGCTATTGGTCTGCTCCAGGTGGCCAAACGAGTTGGCACATAGTGCGAAGCCACCGAACACGAAGATCTGTCCGGGGAGGAAGGTTTCTCCTTGGACAGCGTCATTGTTGACGATTGAAGGGGCCATCGAACCTTTCATCGACAGCACAGTGGAACTCTCAATGAAAGCACCAATATCGGTGTCAAAACTGGCGGATCTCGGGTAGGGGGTCCCGAACTGTGCGTCTAAGGTCGATGGTAACAGGAGACAGGGGACACGATGTTTACAAAGGTTCGGGCCCTCTCTATGGAGGTAATACCCTACGTCCTGCTTGATTGATATTGATGAATACGAGTATTACCAGAGTTGATCTACCTCGAGATCGTAATGGCTAAACCCTAGAGGTCTAGCTTGTATGGCCATGGTAATGAGTATCTCCCCACTCCGGACTAAGTCCTCCGGTTTATATAGACGCCGGGGGGATCTAGGGTTACACAAGGTCGGTTACAAAGAAAGGAATCTACATGTTCGGTCACCAAGCTTGCCCTCCACTCCAAGGAGAATCCCATCCGGACACGGGTACAGTCTTCGGTCCTTGTATCTTCACAGCCCATAAGTCCGGCCCATGGCTAACAGGTCGGACGCCCGAGGACCCCTTAGTCCAGGACTCCCTCAATCGTCATCATCAACCTTCCTCCATCACCAATTCCATGATGCTCACCGCTATGCGTGAGTAATTCCATCGTAGGCTTCCTGGACGGTGATGAGTTGGATGAGATTTATCATGTAATCGAGTTAGTTTTGTTAGGGTTTGATCCCTAGTATCCACTATGTTCTGAGATTGATGTTTCTATGACTTTGCTATGCTTAATGCTTGTCACTAAAGCCCGAGTGACATGATTTCAGATCTGAACCTATTATGTTTTCATGAATATATGTGAGTTCTTGATCCTATCTTGCAATCTATAGCCACCTACTATGTGTTATGATCCGGCAACCCCGAAGTGACAATAATCAGGACCACTCCCGGTGATGACTGTAGTTTTAGGAGTTCATGTATTCACTATGTGTTAATACTTTGGTCTGGTACTCTATTAAAAGGAGGTCTTAATATCCCTTAGTTTCCAATAGGACCCCGCTGCCACGGGAGGGCAGGACAAAAGATGTTATGCAAGTTCTTTTCCATAAGCACGCATGACTATATTCAGAATACATGCCTACATTACATTGATGAATTGGAGCTAGTTCTGTGTCACCCTATGTTATAACTATTGCACGAATAATCTCATCTGGCATAATTCTCCATCACCTATCCAATGCCTACGAGCTTTTCATATATTGTTCTTCGCTTATTTACTTTTCTGCTGCTACTGTTACAATCACTATAAAACCAAAAATATTACTTTTGCTACCGTTACCACTACTATCATATTACTTTGCTACTAAATACTTTGCTGCAGATATTAAGTTTCCAGGTGTGGTTGAATTGACAACTCAGCTGCTAATACTTGAGAATATTCTTTGGCTCTCCTTGTGTCGAATCAATAAATTTGGGTTGAATACTCTACCCTCGAAAACTGTTGCGATCCCCTATACTTGTGGGTTATCACTTTGACAGGGGGCGGAGGGAGCTGCTGGCCTCCGCGTCTTCGCAGAAGATCTTGCGCGACGGCGACCCGCCACTACCACTTCCACCATGCTCGCGTGTGGATCCTGCGATCACTCATCGGAGAAAAGCTCTCCACCGGGTGAAATCGCTGGAAAGAAAAAGGAAGGCGGCGGAAGAAATGAGAGAAAGGAATCCTAAATCGCATGTCGTCTGGTAGATATAGCAAACGGATGGCGTTTTTGTGGGCCACTCATATAATTTTTACGGAACGGGCTAAATATAGCGTACTTATTCGAGCCACAAAACACGCAAAAACTCTATATGGGCCGGAATTATGCAGCCGGCGAGGTTATCCGGTATGCTCTTATGTGCCGAGCCGAAGGTAGGTTAGCCTTCAGCGTACCGTGGAATGACAATTGATTGACACGAGCAGTATCGTAATACTCCCATTAATCCTCATGGAATCTACATTTACAAAAGGATATGGCTAGGTCTCAGTCCGACTAAGATTTAACCAAGTTTCAGTCAAATGACATGATTTATAAAAATAGTTGAATATTTTTTTTAATACAGATCTTAATGTAATATCTCAAGGATATAGATCGATTAAAGTCGACTTAACAAGACTGTTTACAAAAAGCCCTAACCACCGCATAGAGGAAAGCAAACGTGCAGTGCAGGCCGCCGAGTCGCCGTGCCAGTTCCCGGCCACGATCCCGACAGGAGCAGGAATAGAGGGGAAATAGGCCAGCAGAAAGTAAGCAAAAAAACAGAGGCAGGCAGGAAGATTCCGCGCCGGCCGTGCGATTGCGATGATTGGATCTGGCAGAGTCGTCCTGCTGAATTCTCCCAGCAGAGTTGGAGATGCTCGCCCATGTCAGGTCGGTACTCGCCAACGTTTGGGCAGTTGCGCCTACTGGTGCTCGGGTCGAGCCCAGCACGTGGTGGTGTTGTACCGTCCCAACGTGCGCCGGTCTAAGCCTAACGGCTGCTCAGCTCAGGTCGGGCCGAGTACGTGGTGGCGTTGCCTCGAACCCACGACTGCGCGGCGACTTCTCCTCACATCCTCTTGCTTAGATTATCAAATATCAATACCGTACATTGACTACAAGTTTCTCCACAGTTTATTTTTCCTTTCTGATTGATGAAAAGGTTGCGCGTTCGACAAGACAGGCATGTAATGTACGATTGCATTAGATTCAGGCAGGAGCAAAAAATTCCACTCCGGAGAGAAGCGGAGACTTGTGACTTGCTTTTTTTTTTTCACCCGCAAAAAAAAAGTATGAACGCCGTAGTCAGTCGTCACGCCAAAGCAAGCAGCACCATCTCTTGCCCCCTCCCCTCCGTCCGTCCCGCCACGACAAAAAACAACAGCAGCGAATCAAGGCCGCGTAGACTACGCATAACTAGTCTCCCAATCCGCTCCCCCCACCCAACCCCCCAACTCCGCGACACGATTCCCCACTCGATTCTCTTCTCGCCGGCGGGATCGATCCGATCGAGGTTGATTGGGGGAGAGCGAATGGCGCGGTGATCGGCCCGGTCGGTCGGGCGGCTCGATGGCGGCGAGGCCGGGACGAGGCGGCCGCGTGCGCTTCAACGTGGGCGGGCAGGCGTTTGAAACCACCACCACCACGCTCGCCAACGCCGGCCGCGACTCCATGCTCGGCGCGCTGCTCGACGCCTCCTGGAACGTGCCTTGCGCCGGAGGGGAGGACGCGGCCGCCGAGTACTTCATCGACCGCAACCCGGCGTGCTTCGCGGTGCTGCTCGACCTGCTCCGCACGGGCAGCCTCCACGTCCCGCCGCACCTCCCGGAGAAGCTGCTCTACCGGGAGGCGCTCTACTACGGCCTCCTCGACCACGTCCGCGCCGCGCGCTGGGGGAGCTTCGACGGCGACCGCCTGCGCCTCGCGTCCTCCGTGCCCGGCCGCGCCCCCGGGGACGGCACGGCCGTCCGCGCCGCGCCCGACGGCGGCTGCTGCGTCGCGCACGGGGGCGCCGTGCACGTCTACAACTGGATGCTCGACGAGCGCCGCCCGGTCTCGCTCGACCACTCGCAGGTCAACGACGTCGCCTACCTCGACGCGTCCACGCTCCTCATCGCCGCGCGCGAGCGGCTCGGCAAGTGCGACGGCGGGATGGCCGCCTTCTCCGCCGTCTCCGGGGACCTCCGCCACCGCTTCCGCGTCCAGCACGACCGCCAGGCCAAGTCCTTCACCGCCGGCGCGCTGGCGTTCGACAGGGACTCGAGGATCTTCGCCAGCTGCAAGGGCCGCCTCAACGAGTACGGCGTCGGCGTCTGGGACAGCGCCACCGGCGAGCAGGCCGACTTCTTCTACGAGCCCCCCGGCTGCGCCCTGGGCGACGCCGACAGGCTCCAGTGGCTGGACGCCACCAACGCGCTCATGGTGGCCACGCTGTTCCCGAAGACGGACAACTGTTCCATCGGCCTGCTGGATTTCCGGGACAAGAGCGTGGCCTGGTCGTGGTCCGACGCCGGCACGGCCGCGTCGCTGGAGGAGAAGCGCGTGCTCCACGCCATCGCCATGGAGGACGAGCGGTCCGTGTGCGTCATCAACCAGTACGACGACCTCGGGTTCCTGGACCTGAGGAGCAACGCCGGCGCCGTGCGGTGGAGCTCCCGGAGCAAGCTGATGAACCGGAAGGCGCCCGGCGAGGAGAGCTGCTACCCGAAGCTGGCGACGCACGGCGGGCAGCTCTTCTCGTCGATGAACGACAGCATCTCCGTGTTCAGCGGGCCCGAGCACGTGCTGACGTCGACGCTGAGGCGGAGCTACGGCGGCGCCATCTGCGACTTCTCCATCGGAGGCGACCGCCTCTTCGCCCTGCACAACGAGGAGAACGTGTTCGACGTCTGGGAGACGCCGCCGCCGCCGATCATCTGACCGCCAGTCTGCTCCGCGTTGCTCTGCTCAGCTCGCCGTGACTTGAGTCGTACTGCACTTGTTGCGCTCACTGAACAGAAGAAAAGAGATACTACTACAGTAGTATTCAGAAGGAATGGTTGCACCTAACTGATGATGATGATTACTCATCACAGTACACTGTAGCTTTCGATCAATCTTAACTGGAGTGGTAGAGTGTACGCAAGCTTTGGTTTCTAACCCAGAAAAGAGAAATTTTCGACCAGTACTCCCTCCCCCGGTCCTTTTTAGGTCGCATATAACATTTATCTAAGATCAAGCCTCGTAAAGTTTGATCATTTTTATAAAAAATAATACCAACATTCATAATATGAAATCAATATTAATAGATGTGTTATGACTTCAATTTTTATATTGTACAACTTTAGTATGTAAATGTTGATATTTTTTCATATAAATATGGTCAAACTTTATGAAGTCTGACTTCAGACAATTCTTATATGCAAAATAAAAAAAGACCAAAGAGAGTACATACGGGCATCACAACATCTCTAATAGACCCTTTATAACACGAACGCTTAAAGCCGTTATAAGGACCGAGAAAAACGTATTTTAAGGACCGATTTAGCTGCAGTCGAACAGATCCTCGTATAATCAACCTGTAAAAAAGAATATTCTCTAAATATACCTGCCACCTCGCCTTCCTCGACGCACCGCACCCCCGCCACCAATCCTCCCTTGATGCGCCGCCGCCCCACCGTGCCTCTCTCGACGCGCCCCATCGCCTCCATGCGTCAATCCAATCACTGTCGCCCCTTCTGCCCGCCGGACTGGGGTTCTCCACCCCCCACTGCTGCTCGCACCACCAGCAGAGCCACCGCCAACCGCAATCAGCCCCGCGGTTCACCGTGATCCTCTTCCGCACGGGCCCCAACATCTCCACGCCAACTGTCACGGAGATTGACGCTCTCGTCGCCGGTCTCCACTCGCCGCCCCCGACAACCTCTCTGTCTTCTCCTCCGACCGCGACGCCGCTCGTCTCCTCTTCCGCTCCCTTCCTGCCGCAGCGCAGAGCTCTGGTCTCTCCGTCTCGAGTGCCTCCACCTCCTCATACCCTACCTCCGGCAGCCAGGGACGGACGGGCGGCGGCCCGAATGGGTGGGGCGGCTTCCCGGATGAGCAGGGCGGCGGCCAGGGACGGACGGGGCGGCGGTCGGGAGCGAGCCATGAAGATTTCAATGGCAGTTGGACTCCGGCCAATGATCTTTCGCATATACAGGGCACCCTCGGGTTGGCCCCAAAATCCTTGTTTTCATAGGTTTGGGCAGGATGTTTTTCGCGCCTCTTAAATTTTTTACAGGTGGGAGTCGTTTACGAGTTCTATTCGGGTTACTTTTTTCATCTAAAACTGTAAATCAACGGTTATTTTACAATTTCATACGTTTTAAAGGGTTTGCCAAGAGATGCTACGCATGCCATCACCAGTAGATTTTTCTTGCCCTTCTAATTCTTCTCGTCGGAACATCTGTTGTCGGCATCAGGCGTTGCCCTGTCAAAATCATCACAAGGTTGATTCTCAGCAAAGTATGTTTTGTGAATGCTAAAGGATATCTTTCGCTGCACTTAATTAGGAGGCCCCGTACGCCGTACTATCATATCCATCTGAGCCGTGCTTGGGGCCTGCATTTTAGAATTGGTGACTCACTCGAGGACAGATTTGGCTGTCCTGTTTAGTGCTCAGCAATGTCGGCCACAATATTCAATGCCGAATTGGAACGGTGCCCCTATCTGTTTCACATACACATTCTGTCACGTGTTTCTTTCTTAAAAAAAATAACAAAATATGTTAGTTTTACTCGTTTTTAAAGAGTTTAGAAACAGATCCAAACTACGACCTGGTTTCTGCTGTGCTCTTCAGAGGCAGTCACAGGCTCCGTTCCAAGCAGCCGTGTCTGTAATCTTTCATTTGCGCTTTACTTAGCTCTGCTCGACAGAGCATGTATGTGCAGGTGGGCGAGCTTTTGCTTTTTAGGCCTCCTTTGGTTCATAGGATAGAAATGTTATAGAAATAGGAAAATCATAGAAAGTGAGATGACATGCATCTCAATTCCTATAGAGAAAAAGATGTCATTTAATGCATATGATAAGAATTTTTCCATTGAGTCTTAGCTAATGTTTTTTTTCCTTCAAAATATGAAAGATTGATTCCTATTCTATATAGGAATAGGAATCCATTCCTACAAACCAAAGGACCTTAAAGAAAATTTTCCTATGCAAATCCTATCCTATAAAAACTAGTAGAACGCCCGTGCGTTGCTACGGGCTTAATTTATTTATTTTGGATTACACCTAGTTAAATGGCCATGCGTTGCTACCGGCAACAAAACCTCTTACCGAAACTAAAGCTTGGCATGAGATACTTGTCACAGTATGTTTTGTGTGTACATGTACAATTCATACATATATCTATGCATCATTGGCGTATTCAGCTTTCTGACCTCATCTCGAGTGAGCATTCCATCATCGTTCTTGTCACGCCTGCTAATGTCACACTCCGAAAGGATTTTTTTTCTAGTAGGTTCAATTGATTTAATCCAAAACGGAGATGCGAACATAACTTAGCCCAACAATGTGGAGTCAAAGACTTTCCCACAAAAAAAGCTACAAGTAAGATCTGGCCAATCGTCTCCATCAAGAACTCCTTGAGCTGATACTTGTTATTGCCTTCCTCCGGCATTATGTTCCTCTTCCTCGACATGTACCGAGTTCTCCATGCCTTGGATTAAAAGACATGTCCATTAATCCACATGCCATGAGTCGTTTAGTCTATCAATGAAAGTATTGCTTATTTTGGTCTAACAAGGTATGGGCATTAATTATTAAGATCCAGATTAGCAGCTAGGAATAGGGGTGCTCATAATGCACTTGATTTTGGGCCGGTACCTTGCCAACTCTTTGGCAAATAGGAACATATCATGGTATATGAAAAGACAGTCGCAAGGAATATATGTCCTTTATATGGGAATAAAGAGGTATTCTGCACTGTATAGTAGTCTCGTCCTTCAATTTTTTTTGAACATTAGTACAAACAGAAGCGCTCATATACACACGCACACACTTACCCCTATGAACGCACACACACACCCTACCCCTATGAGCACCTCCGAAAGACTGAGCCGGCATATCATTTTGAAATTTACGAAGTCCGTAGGCACCTCGTCGTCGACGGGAACGTCTCCTCCCACTGAATGCACATAACCAGAAATCTTGAAATAAATCCAGGAATAAATGCGAGCACCAGGATTTGAACCCTGATGGGCTGGAGATACCACAGTACCTCTAACCATCCACCCACAGGTTGATTCATAGTCTCATCCTTGAATTGTTTTGCTATAATTACTCAAGTTTTGTGCTCTTGAGGTAACATAGAACCGGCAAATCCAAAAGGAAGTGTGTGTGTCATGTCTCATGTGTGTGTTTCTGGGTGGATGTCTGTCTGCGATAAACTTTACATTAAGACAAAAAAATAGCTTTGAATATCACTATAATTATATATAACAGTGGTAGTCTCGTCCACTGTCCACTTCTCCAATGTTCAGATTCAAGTTCCATAATTTGTATAGATATCTTGCCATCTGGGAAAATTTGCTCATCTACCCACCCTTACTACTTGTGACAGATTATATGATCAGATAACCCTGTTATGTTAAAAAAAATAGATACTTCATGGTCTAGACTAATTAGAAATTGAAATGTACTGAATGTGTGATCTATTGCAGGTTTAATGAGATTATGATGTTGTTGCAAGGCACACAAAATGAATAGTTGCTTGTTGTATACAACAAAAGTGGCACCATATAAAACCAGATGGGTGTTGGTCATCATGTTGGGCCATACAAAAGAAGTTTGCTTACTCGAGGAAATATCACATGTCCAAATTGCCCTGGTTCCCTAGATGTATAAACTGTCACCCTAGAAACAAACATGACCTATCAGAGTAGACCACAAGATGCAATAATAACAAGATTGAACATGCAAGCACAACGGGAGAAAAAACAATGGCGAAACCATATTAAGGTCATTATGCAGTTGGCTTAAGTTACACCATTAAGCAAATAACTACCCACACCAGTAGAAGCTCCAAAACCTATAGAACCATATCATGTAATATTCCACTGAAAACAAGCATGACACACATGCTAAATGCTCGTAAACATTACTACGGAACTTTCCCCAAAATAACTTTGCTTGTCAACCATGAATCCACTTAACTTCTTGTTTTCTCAACAATATCTCTATATTTTTAATTCTTGTAAACCGAACACAACAAAATATACCACTATGATTATCTACAAGAAATTACCTAATTTCATGCTGGAACTATAATTTAGTTCTAACATCCTCATTGCTTAAATCTGAAAACAGATTTCAGTCATTACTAACTAAATGTTAGGCATAAACTTGTTTTGGCTGAAACTCTTACACTCTGGACGGCAATAATGCAAAAAAGAAACCATTGGTCTTTTTGTATCAACTCAAAAATATGCATGGTTCTGTACCAGTTTTAAATAGACTGATTATGTCCAGTTCAATAACAGGAAACAATTGCGAGTTCCTAGTTTGGTGTATGGACGGAGAGGTGACCCTGAAACATCAAAAACGAGTTTGGGATGAACTTGCCAATTTTTGGGCCCAGTCTCTTCCGCTATGATATTTTTCTCCTTTAATTTTTCTTCCCTGCTCCCAGTCGTCCGATGCGGCGACATAGCGGCAGAAACTACCCACCTTACCCTGATGCTGAGCAACATGCATGGACTGCTACTTTCCTCTATCTCTGCAGTGGTTGCCTCTCTCCCAATTGGCTTGGCCGCAGGCACACAACACAATAGCCCATGCACAGCCACCCGTCCTGATCGTGTGCTACTTTCTCTTCTTCCTTCCTAGCCTCTCCTTCTCCATTGGTTGCTCCCTGCCACTGCTTTCGCAAGCAATAGTAGCCCTCGAGCCACAGATGCATCTTCATCTCTCACATTATTCCTCCTCTCTCACATTATTCCTCCTCTCTCATGGAAAAAAAATTACGTGCCCGGTTCGTATGTTCCACCCGTGAGACCCCCGTCGATTCACGACACATGTTAATTTCAATCTCAATGCCCTAGTCCCAATTACCAGCCAACACCCTTCCTTTGTTTGACAACCGGCTATTCCTTTTCTATGAATTGGCGACAAACCGGCTTTTTCGTTCCTAATTGCACATCTAAAGGAGAAAAACAAACAAACCAGTCTAGAGCCGACGGGGGTCATGCGACACGATGGCACGATCTCTCACCTACGGCGGCCGTGCAACGCTGACTCCGTGTCCTCGCAGGACATGTGGAGCTGCTCCGTCATGCCGTGTAGCCAGTTGTGGCGATGAACTAAATGAGCTATATTGTTCAGGCCGAGAGGCACAACGGCGTGTCATCCTTGCTAAGACACTTCACTGGTTTTAGAAGTCTTTCACTGACATAAATTATTGTGAATTTCCTTTGCCCATATTAATATATATGAATCAGTGCCAAGCAGAAAATGTAATTTTAGTCAGATAACCCACAATGGCGATATAGTTTTTAGAAAATATACATCGTACCGGCCAAATTATATTAAAAAGTGAAATATAGAAGATTCACCTTATGCTTGGAAAGCACCTTTCCAATCATCTTTATCAGTCACCAAACACCATCATAAGTCTTGTATTTGAGTGCATTGTCAATCTTCACCAATGACTATAATGCCACATGATGCTTGATGCTTGTTCTAAAAATGCATAAATGATTTATCAGTGGAATTGATTGAACGTGCAAAAATAATAGTAATAATCATATATGAGCTTCATAATATACTTATTTATTACTACGGGGAGGTAGCACTGCAGTGTTTTTTAAGATAAATGCACAAATTTAGGAGATTAGAGCTGATTCAGTTCAACCAAGTTGCCATTTCCCAGTGGCCAGTGCTCATCTGGACAACATGAAAAAGAAGGAAAACTGTACAATAGAAGCTATAGAACATACACATGCTGCATGTAATTCACAGTAAGTGCTCAGCAATGCAATACCAAATCAGAAGAGAAATTTCTTCAAACAAGTCGTGGACAATGTGAGTAAATATACTCCATATATCTACCGAAACCCAAATGGACAGCTTGGCTGGTGAGCTTACAGATCAGTTACAAGCTTCTGATAGAAAGTAGAAATCTAGGATTCCGAGTCTTTCTTCCATTTGCCAACGCAAGCAATCTAAAAAAATTAAAAAGAAAAAAATGCAAAAAGGAAAAGGAGGGGACCTTCTGTGTGAAAATTTGAAGGCTTATTAATGGATTGTGTGCCCAGCCACAACCATCCACGCAGATGAGCCGCCCCAAAGTCTTCTAGACTCATAGGATCTATGGTCATGCCATCATGATTAGAACATCGATGCATACGAGGAAACGCCAGCCTGTGAGCCTACTAACCCCCGCTGATCCGGCTGAATCAGCGTCGCGATCGTACCAAGGAGGCGCCGCTCCTTGTAGGGAGGGCCACGCCGATGCCATGGTGGGTACGGCCGCGCCTGACGCCACCGAGATGAGTAGCGGGCGGTTGCCTCAAAGAGGGGGGGGCGAGGGCAACAAGCTTGGAGGAAAGTGAGGGGCAAGGCATGACCACCAATATCTGTAGATGGACAACTAAGCTACAAAAATGAGTATATGAAAGGAGATTAGCAATTGTTTTCTCGCTCCACTCGTAAACATAACAAACAATTTTTCTTCAAAGTAGGTCTTACCCTATTTTTGTAAAAGAAAGGCCAGGCACCTTCATGTCTAATAAAACATTCTATAGCAAATCAATGGAACCAATCAGGCTTCTCTTAATATGCTGATATGCATGGTACTAAATTCCAAACTGGAACTACAACTGACTTCAATATATGCAAGTTCGACAGTGAAAATAGTACTAAGCTTAGCAACGGCCTGCCCAATACCTACTTTCTACCCAGATGTGCAATTGCAAGGTTCAGCTGATTAAGATGCTTGAGTTTATCTGCAATGGTAGAGCATTATCTTTCTAATTCAAATTCAAAGCTAACAATCACAACAGAATATAACTATCACTATGGCAACTGTTACGAAGATGAATCCCTCCTTTCTCAAAGTCGATACGCAAGTTATTTGCTGCCTTCCCATATTCCTCTGGTAGGCAGGGCACCTTCACTCTCAGCGTTTAGTACCACGTTTTATAAAGTAGTATATGTCTTCAAGTACTGCAGAAAATCACAGAAATGAATGTTACCGTTCTGGTTTGGTCATTTCACTCTGCTCTCTCCCTTTTCACAGATGCCATTTATGTTATAGACCTTACTTGAAGATGCTCATAATTCGTCATTGATGCCTTATTTGCTTCCTCGGTAAACTCCCTAGTTCACATACATATTTATATTCAGTAAAAGAAAATTGAAAACACTTTGCTGCAGAGCTTCCAAATTATTACACAAGAAGCAAGCAGACGTCATCCAATCACCTATCTGAGTGCGTGTCCCTGCACAACTCCGCCGAATCAATGACCGAGCAAACCTAGCCAATCATCAGCCAACCCACATCAAACTACACAGATTAAATAAAACGTAACCAAAGAAGAGTAACTTACAGTGTTGGAGATCTCATCCATGGTGTGAACAATCTCAGCAGAGGGCGGCAGCTACCCAATGTGGCCAACGAGCTTGTCCGACCTACAAATTTAACCAAACAGTCATAGAAAATTTAGCAATGGATTGTTGTGGTGGGGTAGTGTTAGGGATCGAAGGGGTTTTTTCCCCTTACCGCTGGATGACCTCGTCGAGCGACGGAAGCCCTTTGCAGTGCGCATCACATAGAAGCCGTACAACCGCCGACTCGGCCGGGTCGAGCAGACCGTCGAGAGGCACGCGCACCTACCCGACCACGCACCCGGCGCTGGCCAGCGCCCACATGAACGTGGTCTCCGGCGGTAACGACGCCATCGACACAACCAGTTCCAGCGCGCCCGCCCACGCCGCCGGGCCCCAGCACGGCCACCAACATCGCTCCTCGCCCCCCACCAGCAATGCCCCCACGAGCGGATGCATCAATCGGAGGAAGAACCAACACCTCCCCTTGTGGTCTCCCCCGCTGGTAGCTGCTCTCCTTCCCGACTCCGGCTTCCAGCGGACAGCGCTCCAATGAAGAGTGCGCCGATGAGGGCGTCTTGGGGGACGGCAGGGAGGGAAGAGAGGATGTCGCTTGGGGAGTTGGGGAGAGGCAGGGAGGGGTTGCATGATTGATGGTTTTTTTCTAGGTGGAGCGGTGAAAAAGGAAAGAGGAAGAGGGCTTATTAGGATTTGAGAAAGATCGACGTATTAGGAAAATTAGGATTTGGAATTGATTGTTATGAAACTAAATTTATTGATTGGTAACGTGCTATCACTTCCTGCCCGTTTATAATGTGTCTAGTTAGGAAACTTTGGAAAGGTTAGGAAACTTTTTATTGTGAGGGTAAAAAAAATTAACGTGAGTAGATATGGTGGTGGGATGTGAGACGAAAATAAACCAGACGAAAAAACCAGACGAAAGTGGTGGGACTATTCAATCAACTCGTCCATTAGGAGTAGAGATTATTATTATTATTATTATTAGAGATTAGAGATTAGAGATTAGAGATTAGAGATTATTTGTTTCCTGAAAATCTATTATTTGTTTTCTAAAGCAAATTGCATTAATGAGAGAGATCCGTTGATTTGGCTAAGGTAGGAAAGAATCTATTATTTGTTTGCTAAAGCAAATTGCATTAATGAGAGAGATCCATTGATTTGGCTAAGGTAGGAAAGAATCTATTATTTATTTGCTAAAGCAAATTGCATTAATGGGAGAGATCCGTTGATTTGGCTAAGGTAGGAAAGAATCTATTATTTGTTTCCTAAAGAAAATTGCATTAATGAGAGAGATTTGTTGATTTGGCTAAGATAGGCGGTTTTTGCGGTTCGTGACGGCTCAGTGTGAGGTGGGACGAGGTACAAAAAAAACCATGGTAGGTGGGACGAAAAAAATCTGGAAGGTGGGAGTTGTCCCTGGTTAACCTACGAAATTTCATAGATTTTTTTAGAACAAAAAATATGCAGTGGAGGTGGGATGAAAATTGATCGGCGGAGACTACCAACTGTTTCATTAGAAATAGAGATTCTATGACATTCCTACAAAGAGGCTTAGAGTTGGTAACGAGTATACTTGTATCATTTCGATCTGGGCGCATCATATCCAATCCAACATCTTGTCCTCTACTTGGACTTGGAATGGAAGACACATGACAGGTCCAAGCAGTACTACCGCTGGAGGCCACTCGTTGGTTATAGTTTATTGTTTATATATACACACACTTGACGTAAAGGCTACACGAAAAAGGATGTCTGGCTTTGACAAGGTAGGTATGATGAAGGAAATTATTGAGTTTATTCCTGTGGCCGAGCCGTAGTGCAGAGATCTAGGCCTCCTTTGATTCATAGGGTAGGACAATCATATGAATAGAGAAGTCATAGAAAATAAGATACATGCATCTCAAATCCTATGAGTAGGAATAGGAAAGGAGATATTCTTTGATTCACCTTATAGGATTTTTTCTATTGAGTCTAGACTAATGTTTATTTTTCTATGAAATATGTAGGATAGGAAGAATTCCTTCATAGGAATAAGGAATAAGATTCTATTCCTCCAAACCAAAGGGCTCTGAAGAAATTTTTCTTACAAAAATCCAATCCTATGAAATTCCTACAAAAATCTTCCAAACCAAAGGAGGCCTCTAGAATTATGAAAGATGGTCTAGATTAGAAGAAGAGTAAAAGCTACAAAAAAATGCAGATCGAGGCCAAGGCAAAACAAATGCGTAAGTAATCCAGCAATGGAGTAGGTACTCATGTTTAACGCATGGTTTTCGAATACTTTAGCATCTTATATTAGGGCATGTACAATGGTAGCATATGGATACATATGTCACATGATAAAAAATAATTTAAGGCATCTATATTAATGTTTTCTCTCCAATGCAAATTATTATTAGTGGGCCTCATTAAGAAATAGAAAATAAAGACTCTAATACACATGCATCTCTACTTTTCACTCGACCTTTTCAGCTTTTGTCATCGGGCCATATTTTTTTTTCAAGCACCCGCCTCGTGAAAAGGATCCCGCTTCCCTATCCGAACCTACTTTATGTCATATCCGATTCTACATAACATGTGAGGCATCATCTTAAGACTATGCATTGTACATGTCCTAAGCAGTTGGCGGCTGCGTTTTTTCTGTATGGACCGTTATCATGATGACAGTGGAACCCTGCCGAAATGAGTGGTGGACACTTCAGCTCCTGGAACGAAACGTCAGAAAGAAAAGATGGTAATGAACAGATAGAATAAAGAGCCGGTTGTTCCTGTTGAATGGCCTTACATGTATGGTGTAGCAGCATAGTTTCCAGTATATGACAATTGAACTACCGTAGTACGAATGCCTATATTGAACTGAAACGTGTATGCTCGAAGAATTCTCCCTGTATAGGAGTACTTATTATTAATGGAGGGAGGCAATTAGCATTCTTCAGACGGCACGTTGGGTGCAAGGCAAAGTACGTACTTAGGGCATCTCTAGCCGGTGGCCCTCAGGGGGCGTCTAAAAGCGCCGTTTGGGGGTGAGCCGGTGTAAAAAATAGCCCTGGGGTGAGTTGGTCCTCAGCCGTCAGCCCTCAGTGCCGCCCCCAAACGCGTATTTAGGAAAAAAAGGACCGTTTGGCGAAGTTATGATAAAAACTAGTTAAATTTCGACCAAACATGACAAATTTCGGTAAAATTCGCGCATTTTCATTACATTAACCTAATCTAAAAAAGAAAAGGGCTAAAGTCGTCGCCGCCATCGTCGGCGGCGGCCTTCTCCTCCTTGACGCGGGCGCCCCTGCTGGACCCCTGCCCGGCGTCACCATGGCGGACTGGCGGCGGCGCGTCGTCGTCGTCGTCGCTGTCGCATAAGACGACGACCCCGTCTTCAACACGGCCGCGTCGGCGCTCCTCGAAGCGGCGCAGGGCGGCGCGCTGGCGTTCCTTCTCCTTCTTCCGGCGGGCCTTCTCCATCGCAATGGAGTCCTGGCGTGCCCATTCTAGGACCGCGTCGTCGTCGTTGAACTCCGCCTCCACCGGCGCCAGCCCCGACTCCGTCTTCACCGGTGCCAGCCCCGGCTCCATCTTTGGCTTGACGAAGCACGGAGGAGCCGACGAGGAGGGGGCGCGCCGGCCGCCCTCGTTGATGACGATGCCGACGCTGCGAGTGCGTCGACCGATTGACGTCTCCGCCGCGGGCTCGGCCTTGACGCCGAGAAGCGCCGGAGAACCGGAGGAGTGGGAAGATGAGCGAGAGGAGGAAGACGAGGAGGAGGCGAACCTCCTTGGCGCCCATGCGCGTCGGTGTTGCGACGGGGCGGCCCCCGTCCCAGGATAGGTCAACGGCGGGTTGTTGCCGCCGTCGAGGTGCGTCAGCACGCCCTCCAGCGTGCGGCCCGAGACGCCCCACCACAGGTGGAGCCCCATGCTGTTCTTCACGCCGCCGACCACCGGCGCGTCGTTGGTGGAGGCCAGGCGCTGCTGCTGGCGGCGCTGGAAGTACGCCTCCCAAGCCGCGTGATTGCCGGCGGCGTACTGGGAGAGGGAGCGCTCGTCGTCGGTCAGGGAGGCACGCGCGACCTCGACCTCCTCGGCGAAGTACGTGGGCTTCGCCACGGCGTCGGGTAACGGGGGAACGGGCACTCCCCCGTCGCCGAGCCGCCACCCCGTCGGCCCGGCGCGCATGTCCGACGGCGCCGGGATGTTCGCCTGGAACAGGAGTCTGGACTCCTGTTCGCGGAGCGAACGCCGGGCGAAGCCGTTCGCCGCCGCCTCGTCTCCGGGGAAGCGCTCTGCCATGGCGACGGGCTCGGCGGTGGTAGAGAGGGAGAGAGAGGGGCTGCCGGTGGCGCTCGGGAGAGGAAGACGGAGACGGAGAGAGAGGGGCTGGGCGGCGGCGAGGGGCGAGTCTGGTGTGGGCACCGGCGAGAACCGCCAGCTTTTATAGCCGCTTCGCGCCCGTGTGTACGCGTGCGAGGGAGGGGAGGCGTCGGCGCGCCGTCCCGAGACGCGCCGCCCGGCAGCCTTGCCATTGATTCCCCGTGGGAACCGAGGCAGTTGGGGGAAGACGAGCCGCCGTGTCCCTGACGCGGCTGGCCCATGGCTTTTTCGCGTTAAAACAGTTCGCCCCGGCGCCCCCAGCGCGCCGGGTTCGGCCTGGATCCGCCGGCGCTGTTTTTGGTCCAAGCCGACGAAAATCGGACTCCTGAGGACGCGACTAGGCCGTTTTTTAGCGCCGGTGCAAAAAAAAACGTTTGGAGAGGCCTTCCTAGGGACGCGGCTGGAGATGCCCTTACAGTACTTGCAGTGACATACCACAAAAATCCCGAGGGCAGAAACAATGTTTGCTACAGCAGCAACACAACACGCGGAGCAAGCAGTTGATTCCTAATGTCATCAGGCAAACAGACGAAAAGCTCAAATGAGGTTCTGCAAGTGATCACTTTTCTTCAGTGAAATATGCAGTAATAATGGAATAAAATGTGCATTTTTAGTCTGTGAGACAAAACAGTAACATTTCAATAAGTACATTATGACATGTAAACTGGCTGGGTACCAATATCAGATCAATTAATCCTTGCAGTATACTCACAAAAGATTATATGTTTTTCCATTTTTTTTAAACGAAGATGTAAGGAGGGTCCGGCTTTAAAGACAGCATCCAACATACGGGATAGACGATAACAAAAGGTAGTCACGGTTGAAGCCTAAGTTTGATACATGCAACCGGCCTAGGACTGAGAAAGATGGATAAACAGTCTAAACATGCCAACACCGGCAAGGACAGATACAACTCCACAACATCTTAATGACGGGCAGCAATCTGGATCAGTCGTATCCGCTCCATAGTCTCCTGCATCCGCTCAGCGTCCCGCCGTTTCCCCAACGGCATCCGGGTCTGAAGGAACAAATGGCATTTGAAAGTAATGTCAGCGGGGTGAGAAGGGAATTTGTGCTCTATAGTGATTTTGTTTCTAGTAGTCCATAGAGCCCATAAAAGCGCCCCTACACAACGCCATAAAACTCGGTCGAACCCATCCCTGTGGGCCAAGAGAATATCGCGGAGATTACTACCCCGAGTGAGGGTTTCAATTCTGATCGAAGGCTTCCCGGACCACACTCCAAGCGAATCGAGCTAAGTGACAGTTGAAGAAAATGCGGTTTGCATCTTCGTGCGCACCACACATCACGCAAGTGCCATCGGCCGGCCCGTTATGTTTCACTATGTTGTTAGAGGACGGGAGACGATCGCGGAACATTTGCCCTAGGAATATTTTTATTTTGAGGAGGATTGACACTTTTCATAGCCCCCTAGCTATGTCTAGTGTCGGGCCCTCCGTCAACTTAGCGTAAAGTGACTTAACCGAAAACTTCCCAGAGCTCGTGAGAGACGAAGAGACCTTACCGGCCTCGGGTCGCAGCACCACGTCAGCAAGTGAATTACATAGCCCGACCCAACAAGCCCATTCGGTATCTATAAGAGGCCTTTTGAAAGAAATGGCTGACGGGTTGGTTCTAAGCACGTCGGCAACGAGGATATCAATGTTAGTAGCAAGTTGGTAAATGGAGGAGTGGCTGCGCCACAACGGCTCCGAACCAAACCAGTGGTCTAACCAAAATCGCGTGGAGTTGCCGTCGTTAACGCTAAGCTTAGCTCCTAACGCAAAGGCCGGTTTGACAGCCTGGATCCCATTCTAAAATGTCGACCCTTTGGCCTTAGAGCTAAGGAAATTCCCATCAAAGAAATATTTCGCTCTATCCTTGGTCAAGGACCAATGTATCAACCGTCTGCTTCTACCATACGATGTACGTACACAGCAAGTACAAATTGATTTAACATGAACCGAGAACTGTGAAGTATCATACTGCAGCAGATTACGATTGGACATCAGTGTGAAAGAAACAGAAGAGCTTATAGCAAAAAGAACTCTTTTTTCTGAGAGAGAGAAAAAAAAGAACTCATTTGGGTCAGAGAGGTGTAGCAACTCATTTGGGCCAGGCAGGTGTATGAAGATCGGGAACCTAAACTATAGTGTTAGTGTCGTTCCAATCAGCAACATTTGCAATTGCAAACTTACTTGTTTAATAGAAAACATGAGAATCACCAGTAGTAAGGTGTGATAATAACATCTGGATGATAAATAACATAGGAATCACCGGTAGCAAACGAGGCGATAACACCAAGATGATGATTAGAACATAAGTAGTGTGTAACACACGAACACGATACTACTCCCAACTTAAGGTAGCTCGATCTTGCGCACACAACAAATTATTCCCAAAATCTAAAAAGTGGCTGTGCGCTTTTTGGTGTTTCCGAGCGGCCGCGTCTGTCACACACATGCATGTGTATTTTTTTTGTCTCGTAGCGCATGTGGGTGCTGGCATTAAATATGTTCACACTAGTCTCATCAGTTAGAGAAAACAGATCCACGTACTTTTATTTCGGGATTTCAAATTCTTTTAAAGTCATATCTTTTAAACCACATGTCGGATTCAGTTCCGTTTTCATCGTTACATTCATCGCGACGAGATCTTTAAAACTAGATCCCGCATGGATATGTTTCGACGAAATTTTTTTGATGCCAATTTTGGTGCTATATGGTGCAACTAAAGTATTGCATTGTGCAACTTTAGTACTATATCGTGCAACTTTTTTAAAATCAGTTGGCTTGTAATTTAGTCTAGTTTGTACACACATTAATGTTTAGTTGGCTTATAATGTAGTCTAGTTGCACACATATTGATGTTTAATTGCTAGAAGGACTAGTTGCACATGCATATGCTCAGTTGGCTTGTAATTTAGTCTAGTTGCACACATATTGATGTTTAGTTGGCAGGACACTAGTTGCACACACATATGCGTAATTGACGCGGCAATGTAGTCTAGTTGCACACACATTGATATTTAGTTGACAGGACTAGTTACACACATATATGCTTAGTTGGCGCGGGAATGTAGTCTAATTGCACACACATTGATATTTAGTTGGCAAGACTATTGACACACACATATGCTCAGTTGGCGCGAGAATGTAGTTTAGTTGTATACACATTAATATTTAGTTGACAGAAGGACTATTGACACACATATGCTCAGTTGGCGCAGCATGTAGTCTAGTTGCACACATATTGATGTTTAGTTGGCAGGAAGACTAGTTCATGGAAACATCCCCATGCGGGATCTACTTTTAAAGAGCACGTCGCGAGGGTTTCAACGGTGAAAACGGATCTGAATTTCGACACGCGGTTTAGAAGATATGTCTTTTATAATTTTGAAAACCAAAAATTAATGCACAAGAGACGAACGTGAGGAACATTAATGCATCGGCATGCAAACACTAGACGCATGCATGCAACGGCTGCCCAAACGGTAGGACGGGTGGCTGTTTCCTTTGTTTTCTTTTTCTGACAATGAAAGGGACAGATACTTACCTTATTTGACCGGCCGCTGGATCGCTCTACTGGGCAGCCGGCCGCCCAGTAGACGCGCCCCAAATTATTAGCCCCGTTTGATTGCTGCCTCAGTTCTCCACCGTCTCCTCCTCGTCGTCAATGACCTCAGATTCGTCCTCCGCATAGCCATTGGCGTAGTACTGGTCGATGAGGGTCTGGTTGTACGCATTTATCTTTTGGGCCTTGTCCTTTTTCTCAGCGTAGGTTTTGCGGTATTCATAGTCCTTCTCAGCCAGCACATCGTCAGGGAGCTCATCGATGAGCTTGCAGGGATTTGCAATCAAAAAGTCGATGAGTGCCTGCGGCAACCTCCTCTTGACCATCACCTTCCTCTTTTTGCCGGACCTGGACGGCTGTGCATCCTTCTTCCACCCCAGCCACCGGCGACCCTCCGCCGCTATCGCCTCCGCCAACTCCTTCTTCCTCTTCAGGACTTAAGTCCCCTGCGACGCACGGATTTCACCCTGTTCCGACGCGCTCGCCTTATTCATCTTCCGGATTTCAACCCCCTCCGACGCGCTCGCCTTCTTCCTCTTCAGGGTTTCACCCTGCTCCGCCGCGATCGAGCCGCCGATTTTACCCTCCATCGCCCGTGATAGAGCCCTAACCTCTGGTATATTTGCCCCGCAACCGACGCGAACGTATCCTGTGAAACCAAACCCCTCGACTCGATCGTGCACCAGATGCGCCAGAGGCACTTGAACCGTCAAATTGACAAGGAAGGGACGAGATCCAACTAGGCAACTACCGAGGTGGGCTGGTGGTACAATTGCAAAGCAGACCTTGGAGTATCATTAAAACTTTTGAATAGCCCTTTCCAAGACAAAAGTAAGATATGCACTCTTGACCGTGCACTCACAGATAGTTTGATAATCATGCAGCTCTCCTGATGAGTTCGAAGAGATTCTTTCGATTGCTAAAAAGGAGAAAATGTATCCTAGTCGTACATTAGGTTGAAGAACACACTTTTTTATTTTAGATTTTAGCCTGCAACTGAACATTTGGAGAGGACCTGAAAAACACAAACAACATCTATTTTGAGATCAAGCGAAAGTAACCTGGCGATAACATTTACCTATCTTTATATGATAAGGTAACAACAGCTCGATCTATACTGCTCTCTGAAGTAGTAGCAAGATTACAGATCGATACACGAATGGGGAATTTCTCTCTGGCTATTCCTAGGATGAAGAACAGATGTCGTCGCCGCCATGATCCACTGGATGCCTGCTGGAGTTGGTGACTTGTGCTTAAGTAGTGGTAGGCTGGGCCGTCACCCGCTCCGGCCCACAGAAGTGTTTGTTAGGCCTGCGGGCTCTGTTGGGTCGTGGCTCCTTGGGCTTGGTCCCTCCTGCCAGTGGGGCTACCGTAGTCGGGGTGCTCACATCCCCCCTCCTTGAGTGGCGGCTTGACCCCAAGCCGCAGCTTGAGGGAAGCGATCGAAGAGAGCAACACAGTCTTCCCAGGTGTCTTCCATGGCAGTCTCCGGTTACCAACGCACCTTGACTTGCTCCACCATATAGCACCATTCTTCCAGCGCCAGTGAGTCTGAAGTATCTCCACGGGAATGGCAAGCATGTTAGTACAGATGGGAAGATCAGGAGTTACGACCGTACCAGGTAGAAGTGCTCGGCGAAGCTGTGTGATACTCTCCAACGTATCTATAATTTATGAAGTATTCATGCTATTATATTATCCATCTTAGATGTTTAATGGGCCTTTATATGTTGTTTTATATGATTTTGGGGACTAACCTATTAACCTAGAGCCCAGTGCCAGTTTTTGTTTTTTCCTTGTTTTTGAGTATCGCAGAAAAGGAAAATCAAATGGAGTCCAATTGACCTGAAAATTCACGGAGATTGTTTTTGCACCAGAAAAAACCCACAGAGTACCGGAGATGGACCAGGGGAGTTCCGAGAACACCACGAGGGTGGGGGCGCGCCCTACCCCCTGGGCGCGCCCCCTATCTCATGACCGCCTCGGGGACCCCCCTGACTTGTTTCCGACTCCAACACCTCTTATTTATACCCAAACTTCCAGAAAGAAACCTAGATCGGAAGTTCCACCGCTGCAAGGCTCTGTAGCCACGAGAAATCAATCTAGGCCCTCTCTGGCACCCTGCCGGAGGGGGCCATCATCACCAGAGGCTATGGAGGAGGATCCCAGAGGGGCCATCATCGCCTTGAAGGCCAAGGACTAGAGGGAGAACCTCTCCCCATCCAGGGGGAGGCCATGGAGGAGGAAGCACAAGGGGGAGAACCTCTCCTCTGTCTCGGTGGCACCGGAGTGCCATCGGGAGGGGAATCATCGCCGCAGTGATCGTCTTCATCAACATCACCATCATCATCATTCATCCTCATCTCTTTTACATGGTCCACTCTCCCACACCCCGCTGTAATCCCTACTTGAACATGGTGCTTTATGCCACATATTATGATCACATGATGTGTTGCCATCTGTCGGATTTCGGGTTCCGGCAAAACCCTTGAGGTTCGAACACTGGGGTGCGCATGAAGATCTCTGATAACCCACAAGTATAGAGGATCGCAACAGTTTTCGAGGGTAGGGTATTCAACCAAAATTTATTGATTCGACACAAGGGGAGCCAAAGAATATTCTCAAGTATTAGCAGCTGAGTTGTCAATTCAACCACACCTGGAAACTTAATATCTGCAGTAAAGTATTTAGTAGCAAAGTAATATGATAGTAGCGGTAACGGTGGCAAAAGTAATATTTTTGGTTTTATAGTGATTGTAACAGTAGCAACGGAAAAGTAAATAAGCGAAGAACAATATACTCATAGGCAATGGATCAATGATGGATAATTATGTCGGATGCGATCGATCATGCAACGGTTTGTTGACACACGAACACGTCACGTGTAGCCTCGACGCTGGGGGTGATGCACCGCAGCTCACGTCGAAGGAGACCCGACCGACAGCGCGATACGCAAGACAGTCAGCGGGCGCTTTTGAAGACCCGAAACCCCACACGCCCGGGAGGGACCCTGTCAGGGAGTGCGGAGGCTATGGGCTGCCCTAAGTTGATTCTCTCGCCCCTAGAGCCTCGTGGATCGCTGCCCTCCAACACGAAGAACGAACGAATAACGAGAAAGAAAGATACAAGGGTAGGGGATAAAGATAGATGAACACAAAAGTGTAATAGATTGATTGGTTCGATTGGTGTTATTGAACCGGCCATCACCCCCAACATATATAAGAGGCGGCTGGACTTCCCGTACAAGCAAAGGATACATCTAGGCTTTCCTTACAAAAAATTACATCAATTCACGTCCTAGAGTCCTAGTTCTATTCCAACTCGGATTCAGTCTGAATCTGGCCCAACTTCTGTCTTCCTCCTTGCGCGGGCCGCCGAGCTTGCATATGACCTCCGATCAAGACGGCCCAAATATGAAACTTGTGCGCCTCGACGAGATGAAGAATCCTTATGTTTAACACTTTTCCAAATAAGACCATCTTGAATATTCTACGAAGCCATCTTTAATATCCAGTCGGACTCGGTCATGTAACAGACTGGATTGTCCGAGTCTCGTAGTGAACTTACAGGCCGTATACTATCTCATATAATAATGACTCCAAAACCAAAGTTCACCGTTTTGACGATGCGCACAACTTCCATGTTGATCACTTTTCCATCCGAGGTTATCTGGATTACCTTTCGGGCACATCTTTAGTTTCACTCGGATCCGAGCCCATCCACTCGGATATTAGAGTTTTTCGTCCGACTGGGCCTTTTCACTTGGATGTTAGAGTCTTTCACTCGGAAGACAATCTTTCATTCGGAGGACTATAATTTCACTCGGAAGACAATCTTTCACTCGGATGACTATATTTCGCTCGGAAGGCAATATCTTACTCGAACGTCAAGTTTTCATTCCGATGGTAATCTTTTCACTCGGATGATAATTTCACTCGGATTACTATATTTTCACTCGGAAGCCAATCTTTTACTCAATCGATAAGTTTTTTACTCGACCTTTTACTCGAGCGGTAGGTTTTCACTCGGATGGTAAACTTTTCACTTGGATTTCCCGACTGAAAACACAGCCTGATCTTGATTTGTCTCTCCAGGTTGCATACGACCTCGGGTTGAGACAAATTTTATATGAAAAACGATCGGCTCGACAAGATAAAACTTTTTAGTGTTGAATGTTTTTCTATTCAAGGCCGTCTTGATGGCCAAATTACTCGCGCAACCTATCAGACAAGTGTCTGGCACCTCGCGCCATATTTCCGTTTAGGTTCGGTCTGCAGTGTATTGCCTCTAACTTTTGCATATGAACTTGGATTGAGATGATTTATATATCAAAATCGATTGCCTCGACGAGACGAAGATAATTCCTTAAGAGTGCTCCTTCATCCGAGGTCATATTGAAGACATGATTGGTCAAAAACCACTCGGAACATTGAATTATGCCACTCGGAGTATAGTTTCGGTCCGTAAGATAAAGTCGAATGAATATAACCGAAACATCAAAGTGGTTCCACTCGGCGACGTGAATATTTTCATGCTGAAAACCCGTTCACTCAAGACCATCTTCATTGCAATCTGTATCTTGCCAAAATCAGGTGTCAACACATGCCCCCTGTTTTCTGGCAGAGCTTGAGTGCCAGAAAATACTTTGCCTCGGGTATTGTTTAAGCACGATGTCAACACTCCATCAGCTGTGTATGCTGAGGATGATAATTGCTATCGGCCATATGCTTGGGCTTGTTGCTGCTTGAGTAGAACTTCTTCGGATGATAGTCGTCTGAGAACAACCATTGGATGTCACAAAGGCCTCCACACAAATTTCTCATGTCAATTCTAACCTTACTTTGTCCAGATACTCCTTGGAGATACTAGAACTGCTGGACGATACATCGCCAAGCCGTCTTGCCGAGCAATTATAACCATGCACCTCAAAGGAATACTAACAACTATTCGGTGACTCAACTCATTGTTGACCAAAGTACACCATCAAGCCCCCGCCGAACATCGTCTGTCTCCTAACATGGATCCTGCAGATAACTATCATCATGAGTCAGAGCTTTTATGCACTAAACCCTTGATCAGTGGCCGAATAAATAATTAAGTCGGCCTTGCTGGTATTGGCAAACACCGAGCATCAGCTATAGGAGTACAAGATAAACATGAGGAACACCATTAATTAGATGCCATATTTTGCCAGTACAATGAACTCTCAGGGCGATATGAAAATATAGGCCATGCATTCTCATCTCAAAGGAGCTTGAAAATCCGTCCAAAAAAGTGTGAATAGCCGAAATAAATCAGATATTTCAGCTGGGGATATATTGTTGGGCACAAACTCTGATGTGACGGTTGCAGAACATGGATGATGCGCCGTTTGGAGTCTCGTATAGTGACATGAAAATCGTTGTTTTCGCCTACCGGCTTCACGCTTGTCCTCCCTTACTCCTGCTGGCTTCACAACAGGAGTTGGCACATCATTCTCGCCTTGACGGCTTCCCTTGGGGACCCATGCCATATTCCTCTTCTCCAACTCTTTGGCCCTAAGCCGCTTCAGCTTTCTTTCTTGCCAATGTGATAAGCCGAGTGAGCATCCCGGCTGTGATTTTGTTTTGTGCACTAGAAACTCTTTCCTGACCTTTGGCACTTCCGGCTTGGCCTGTCCAGACTCGATGATTGGGTCCTTGAAAGTTACCCGCTTCACTTCCTTTCCAGTAGTAGCCAACGTAGACCCGGCTGGCTTTTTGTCGTCCGGAGTCGGATCTGAAACAGCATACTTGCGGCCATCCTTTTTTACTCGGTACACTTGTTTGACCACGTCCATCTTCTTTGCTGACCCCCAGACCGATTCTTTTTGGTTGAGTCGGTCTTTCACATGTGGTTGTTGAACAAATGATGATCCTCTCGGAGCTGCATAATTTTGGTGATGTGGTTTAGAATATGATGGACGGTGTGCCCTTGATTTATACTTGTTCCATGATTGATCTGAATAATAGACAGCATGGGGAGGTATCCATGACATCGGCATTGGTGGCCCAAAAGGAGGATATGGAGTCTGTTTGCTCAACTTCTTCCTTCGCCAATCCCAGTCCTCAAATTTATGCCTTAGGGGTGACTTCGATGCTTTTGTTTCACTCGGCCGATAAGCACTCTTTGCCTCACTTATCTTCTGATATTTTTCTAATAACTGCGCGAAAGTGACTTTCGGCCTTTTACCTTTGTGCTTACCATTGCCTTTGCTTTCTTTAACTGTGCGTGCATCGGTCTTTGAATTTTCTTGTTGCCCCCCAGTGCTAGATGTCGCCATTGTAGCTTTGATGGAATTCCCATCTTCAAGATTGTTGTTGATGCACTTTTTAACCATATCCTTGCTTGAAGACTTGACCCCATCATCATTGGTGTGTACCTGTTGACCTTTAGGTGAATCGGCTTGAGATAGCTGAGTCAATATTTGATCGCCATCAAAACCAATCTGATCCGATTGTTCATATGATCGTGCCTCAACAAACTTCAATCGTCTCGATTGTGCGGCTTGATGAATCACGTTGTTGTCTTTGATATTCTCTTCAAACAAACATTGAATTTGTTCTTGTCCTGATGGCTCGACATCATGATCAATTATAATAGGATTAGTCGACGATGCACCAACGATGTGATCAACTATGCCCGGACTGAAGGTACACTGCTCGTCCATTAATTGATATTGTGATACTAGCTCTGAAACAAAACAACCGAGCAGTGCTGGCTTAGCGTCATCCGACTCGGCTATGCATTGATTTTCATCCTCTTTTCCTGATGCTTTTGAATCGGCTTCGAAGGACTTTGGACCTGGCTTTACGTTTCTGCAACCAAAATAATTACAGAATATACGCCTCGTCCGAGACCAAATGTTAGCCAGGCATGAAACAAACAAAGTTGTCCATATGAATACAAAGTTCAGTTGGCATGACAAGAACAACTTTGGTTTTGATAAGTTGTCACTATTAGCCTCTATGAATGATACCATGTGTTGACTATCATGATTAGTGACAAGATCATTCCTAACAAATAGATTACTCATTTCAATTGGTCTTTCAAAATTAATTAGAATCTTACTAATAGGTGCATCAACAATATGATTTTGACCGAATCGAAAATTGAGTAAACTATCTGCTAGGTGTACCTTTGTGAAGACGTTGGAAGGAGAAGATGGTTGCACCACTGGAACAATACATTGCTCCACTTCTGAATAATTCTCCAACGCCTCTTCCTCTTTTTCTGGATCTGCTGCCTCATCACTCGGATTGCCCGAGTATATTTCAGTCGAATTGCCCGAGTATATTTCAGTCGGATTGCCCGAGTGGATTTCACTCGGACGCTCTTTATCAGTTGAACTTTGCTTGGCCGCATTTTCTTGGTCTTGATGTTCATCGTTAACTGAACTATGTTCAACCATATTACTGTGTTCTTGATGCTCATCAATATCTTTAGCACGAAACTCATAGGGTAGCATGTAAGCTCCCTTACATCCAGAAAAATCGAGCACAGCCAATTTGTTGTGTTTGTCGTTCCTTTGCTCAGCCAAGCTTGCATCTTCTATTTTGGTACACGCGGCAATAGTTGGCTTGATGCACTCGGCTTTAGCCGGTGATGCACTCGTCTGGAACGATGCACTCGGCTGGCATGATGCAACGCACTGGGCCTTAAGCATCCCAGTGCTCAATCCAGTTTCAACCAAATCCACTGTATTAGCCGAGTGAATCCTTTTTTGCTGGTTTGCTTGCAAAGCTTCTTTTTTATCTTGCCTCAAAAGTGTAGAAGGGCCAAAATGGTTGCTACATGGAGGAAGGCACTTGACGTATTCTTGCAAATATCCATCTCCACGCTTCTTCTTGAGTGCTTCGTAGGCGTGTCGATATGCTGCTGGTAATTCCTCAAGGGTAGGTGTAGTAAATTCGTTGACTCTATTCCCTGTGAGCTTTGGCTTGATCTTGTCCACCTGTGCCAGATATTTTTCTTTAGACTCATCCCTACTTGGATTCGCTTGCCCCCCAATACTTTTATGATCTTTCGGCAATGAATTGATGTCGCCGAAATTTTGCGATTGTATAGGGGGTGTATAACATGCTGCAATGATAGGTGAAGACATGTGCACTGTTGTTGAATATTTTCTCACGCCAATTTGATCAATCGGCAACACTTCGTCTTCTTTCAAAACCCTAGCTCTTATTGCCTCATAATCAGGAACCAATCCCTTTTCGTGCTGCTCAAGGCGAATAGCACTAATCTTCTTATTTTGGGCTAAACTTTTTAATGCAGCCAGAGCCACCTCATCTCCTACAATATTAGACACATATGCTCCTGAAGAATCTCCATTCATTCGGCCAAGGTGATCCGAGTCATGAATATTTTTAGTTTCATATGCCACTGAACAATTAATATCACGAGGTGTAGTATATGATGTTTGAGGATAACCGGCCAAATAGCTAATGGAAGCATGGCCGATTCCCCCATCCATCGGCATGTTTGGGGATGAACCCGCATATTGTGAGTCGGCTGCCGATGGATAGAACTGCGAGACGCCCTCCTGTACATGAGGTGTCATATATTGATCACTCGAACAAACCGTGTTGTTCACCGGCATATTGAAAGATGTTGCCGATGCACGAAAGTTCATATTCATAAGTTGAATGTCGTGATTCTGTAAATTCCAAGTTTCTCCAACAGAATAACTAGTCGGCCTTTGCTCGTTAGGGCTAGCCGACATGACTTGTCCATTGAAAGATCTAGCAACATCAACATAATGGCTATTTGCATCTACGTAAGGAGATTGATGATACATGTTACCGTTGTAGATTGCAGCCGCTTGATGACGCCCTCCTCGTAGCAAGAACAAGCTGGAGACTGTTCAAAGCTTTGTCCCCAGTGGAGTCGCCAAAAAGTGTGTTGACACATGAACACGTCACGTGTACCCGCGACGCCGGGGGTGATGCACCGCAGCTCACGTCGAAGGAGACCCGACCGACAGCGCGATACGCAAGACAGTCAGCGGGCGCTTTTGAAGACCCGAAACCCCACACGCCTGGGAGGGACCCCGTCAGGGAGTGCGGAGGCTATGGGCTGCCCTAAGTCGATTCGCTCGCCCCTAGAGCCTCGTGGATCGCTGCCCTCCAACGCGAAGAACGAACGAATAACGAGAAAGAAAGATACAAGGGTAGGGGATAAAGATAGATGAACACAAAAGTGTAATAGATTGATTGGTTCGATTGGTGTTGTTGAACCGGCTATCACCCCCAACATATATAAGAGGCGGATGGACTTCCCGTACAAGCAAAGGATTCATCTAGGCTTTCCTTACAAAAAATTACATCAATTCACGTCCTAGAGTCCTAGTTCTATTCCAACTCGGATTCAGTCTGAATTTGGCCCAACTTCTGTCTTCCTCCTTGCGCGGGCCGCCGAGCTTGCATATGACCTCCGATCAAGACGGCCCAAATATGAAACTTCTGTGCCTCGACGAGACGAACAATCCTTATGTTTAACACTTTTCCAAATAAGACCATCTTGAATATTCTACAAAGCCATCTTTAATATCCAGTCGGACTCGGTCATGTAACAGACTGGATTGTCCGAGTCTCGTAGTGAACTTACAGGCCGTATACTATCTCATATGTTAATGACTCCAAAACCAAAGTTCACTGTTTTGACGATGCGCACAACTTCCGTGTTGATCACTTTTCCATCCGAGGTCATCTGGATTACCTTTCGGGCACATCTTTAGTTTCACTCGGATCCGAGCCCATCCACTCGGATATTAGAGTTTTTCGTCCGACTGGACCTTTTCACTCGGATGTTAGAGTCTTTCACTCGGAAGACAATCTTTCACTCGGAGGACTATAATTTCACTTGGAAGACAATCTTTCACTCGGATGACTATATTTCGCTCGGAAGGCAATATCTTACTCGAACGTCAAGTTTTCATTCCGATGGTAATCTTTTCACTCGGAATAACTTCACTCGGATGATAATTTCACTCGGATTACTATATTTTCACTCAGAAGCCGATCTTCTACTCGATCGATAAGTTTTTCACTCGACCTTTTACTCGAGCGGTAGGTTTTCACTCGGATGGTAAACTTTTCACTCGGATTTCCCGACTGAAAACACAGCCTGATCTTGATTTGTCTCTCCAGATTGCATATGACCTTGGATTGAGACAAATTTTATATGAAAAACAATCGGCTCGACGAGATAAAACTTTTTCGTGTTGAAGGTTTTTCTATTCAAGGCCGTCTTGATGGCCGAATTACTCGCGCAACCTATCAGACAAGTGTCTGGCACCTCGCGCCATATTTCCGTTGAGGTTCAGTCTGCAGTGTATTGCCTCTAACTTTTGCATATGAACTCGGATAGAGATGATTTATATATCAAAATCGATTGCCTCGATGAGACGAAGACAATTCCTTTAGAGTGCTCCTTAATCCGAGGTCATCTTGAAGACGTGATTGGCCAAAAACCACTCGGAACATTGAATTATACCACTCGGAGTATAGTTTCGGTCTGTAAGATAAAGTCGAATGAATATAACCGAAACATCAAAGTGGTTCCACTCGGCGACGTGAATATTTTCATGCTGAAAACCCGTTCACTCAAGACCATCTTCATTGCAATCTGTATCTTGCCAAAATCAGGTGTCAACACGGTTATAACATAGGGTGACACAGAACTAGCTCCAGTTCATCAATGTAATGTAGACATGTATTCCGAATATAGTCATACGTGCTTATGGAAAAGAACTTGCATGACATCTTTTGTCCTACCCTCCCGTGGCAGCGGGGTCCTATTGGAAACTAAGGGATATTAAGGCCTCCTCTTAATAGAGTACCGGACCAAAGCATTAACACATAGGGTCTGTTCTGAAGTCCTCCCACTCCACACTTCACAAAATCCTCGTGCGGAGCTGAGCCGAACGAAATAACAACAAAAATCTAGCTTCACGAAGTTGTGGTCGATCCTAGTGCAAAAATCTAGAGTGAGGCCAGCCCAGCTTCACAAAAACGAGAATCTGGAGTTCACCCATATTACAACCAAAATGCCACCGCCAAGTATAACATTTCACCCAGCCACGAGAAAGAAAACAATTCATCCCCTCGAGAGCCAACTGTCGCTAGGAACAGGTACAACGTCTCCCCTCGGCAGCCATCCTAGGCTGGTTCTAGCCGGCCCAATATGGTGGTGGACAGCCCAACAACCACTGCTAGCTCAAGATGGCGAAGTAGAAGCTGATTTAACTCCCGAACAGAAGGAAATCGCTACGTAGAGCAAGAAGCCACGAAAAGAAGCTGGATTTGTGGAGTTTTCTGAAGATGGAGGACTTCAGAATAGGCCCATAGTGAATACATGAACTCCTCAAACTACGGTCATCACCGGTAATGGTCTCGATTATTGTCACTTCGGGGTTAACGGATCATAACACATAATAGGTGACTATAGACTTGCAAGATAGGATCAAGAACTCACATATATTCATGAAAACATAATAAGTTCAGATCTGAAATCATGGCACTCGGGCCCTAGTGACAAGCATTAAGCATAGCAATGTCATAGCAACATCAATCTTAGAACATAGTGGATACTAGGGATCAAACCCTAACAAAACTAACTCGATTACATGATAAATCTCATCCAACCCATCACCGTCCAGCAAGCCTACAATGGAATTACTCACGCACGGTGGTGAGCATCACAAAATTGGTGATGGAGGAAGGTTGATGATGACGATGGCGACGGATTCCCCTCTCCGGAGCCTCAAACGGACTCCAGATCAGCCCTCCCGAGAGAGTTTAGGGCTTGGTGGCGGCTCTGTATCGTAAAACACGCTGAATCCTTCTCCCTGTTTTTTTCTCCCCGAAAGTGAATATATGGAGTTGGAGTTGAGGTCGGTGGAGCGTCAGGGGGCCCACGAGGCAGGGGGCGCGCCCAGGGGGGTAGGCGCGCCCCCACCCTCGTGGACAGGGTGTGGCCCCCCTGACGTGGATTCTTCTTCCAGTATTTTTTATATATTCCAAAAATAATCTCCGTTGATTTTCAGGTCATTCTGAGAACTTTTATTTCTGCACAAAAATAACACCATGGCAATTCTGTTGAAAACAGCGTTAGTCCGGGTTAGTTCTATTCAAATCATGCAAGTTAGAGTCCAAAGCAAGGGCAGAAGTGTTTGGAAAAGTAGATACGACGGAGACGTATCAACTCCCCAAAGCTTAAACCTTTGCTTGTCTTCAAGCAATTCAGTTGATAAACTGAAAGTGATAAAGAAAAACTTTTACAAACTCTGTTTTCTCTTGTTGTTGTAAATATGTAAAGCCAACATTCAAGTTTTTAGCAAAGATTATGAACTAAGCATATTCACAATAACATTTAGGTCTCATGTTTACTCATATCAATGGCATAATCAGCTAGGGAGCAATAATAACAAATCCCGAATGACAACACTTTATCAAAACAATCATGATATGATATAACAAGATGGTATCTCGCTAGCCCTTTCTGAGACCGCAAAACATAAATGCAGAGCACCTTTAAAGATCAAGGACCGACTAGACATTGTAATTCATGGTAAAAGAGATCCAGTCACAGTCATACTCAATGTAAACTAACAGTAGTGGATGCAAATGACAATGGTGCTCTCCAACTGGTGCTTTTTAATAAGAGGACGATGACTCAACATAAAAGTAAACAGATAGGCCCTTCGCGGAGGGAAGTAGGGATTTGTAGAGGTGCCAGAGCTCGGTTTTGAAATAGAGATGAATAATATTTTGAGCGGTATATTTTCATTGTCAACATAACAACCGAGAGATCTCGATATCTTCCATGCTACACACATTATAGGTGGTTCCCAAGAAGAATGGTAAAGTTTATACTCCCCACCACCAATAAGCATCAATCCATGGCTTGCCCGAAATAGCGGGTGCCTCCAACTAACAACAATCCTGGGGGAGTTTTGTTTGCAATTATTTTGATTTGATTTGAGGATGGGGACTAGGCATCCCGGTGACCAGCCATTTTCTCGTGAATGAGGAGCGGAGTCCAATCCTCTTGAGAATAACCCGCCTAGCATGGAGGATACGAACAGCCCTAGTTGATACATGAGCTATTCGAGCATACAAAACAGAATGTTTATTTGAAGGTTTAGAGTTTGGCACATACAATTTACTTGGAACGGCAGGTAGATACCGTATATAAGAAGGTATGGTGGACTCATATGGAATAACTTTGGGGTTTATGGAATTGGATGCACAAGCAGTATTCCCGCTTAGTACAAGTGAAGGCTAGAAAAAAAGACTGGGAAGCGACCAGCTAGAGAGCGACAACAGTCATGAACATGCATTAAAATTAATCAACACAGAATGCAAGCATGAGTAGGATATAATGTACCATGAACATAAATATCATAGAGGCTATGTTGATTTTGTTTCAACTACATGCGTGAACATGTGCCAAGTCAAGCCACTCGAATCGTTCAAAGGAGGATACCACCCTATCATACCACATCACAACCATTTTAATAGCATGTTGGCACGCAAGGTAAACCATTATAAACTCCTAGCTAATTAAGCATGGCATAAGCAACTACAATCTCTAATTGTCATTGTAAATATGTTTCTTTCATAATAGCTGAATTAGTAACGATGAACTGATCATATTTACAAAAACAAGAGAGGTCGAGTTCATACCGGCTTTTATCATCTCAATCAGTTCATCATATATCATCATTATTGCCTTTCACTTGCACGACCGAATAGTGTGGATAATAATAATAGTACACGTGCATTGGACTAAGCTGGAATCTGCAAGCATTCAATTCATGGGAGAAGACAAGGTAATATGGCCTCTTTGTTAGATCAACAATAATGCATATGAGAGCCACTCAACATTTTCATTAAGGTCTTCTCCTCTTGACCCCCAAAGAACAAGAAAAGAAACAAAAATATTTACACGGGAAAGCTCCCAACAAGCAAAAGAAGAACGAGAAATCTTTTTGGGTTTTCTTTTTAATTACTACTACTACAAGCATGGAAAGTAAACTAGCTAAAAGCTACAACTATTTTTTTGGCTTTTCTTAAGGTTTTTCAAACACACAAGAAGAAAACTTAAAAAGAAAATAAACTAGCATGGATGATACAACGAAAAAGTATGAGCACCGACAACTGGCATGAGTGTGTGAACATGAATGTAATATCGGTGAGAAATACATACTCCCCTAAGCTTAGGCTTTTGGCCTAAGTTGGTCTATGCCCATGGATCAAAACTGTAGTTGGGGTCGTACTGAGAAGGGTCCTCAGATTGCCACTGGCTGGCGATCTCCTCCGGATTCCACTGATAAACAGACTGATGGTGAGGGTCAGATGGTAGCTCCGGCTCTGCAGCTGACATCTGGCTCCGGTGGGCATGAATGGCCTCCCGCAGAACAAGGTACTTGCCTGAAAATATGTTAAACAAAGAGGGAGCAGGCAAGGTAATAACTTCACAATAATTTTTGTTAAATATCAATTTATATTTGAGTGTCTTATTCTTATCCTTAACAATAAACTCATGCGCTACAATACTCTTATATCCTAGAGCAATAGAAGGCAGCAACTTTTCCTCTTTCTCATAATGTGTGATAGGTATGTTAAAGTGTGCAACAAGGCGCGAGGCAAAGATGCCTCCGGGGATGGGGCCCTTAGTACGGTTCAGATTTAACCGTTTAGCAACAATAGCGCCTAAACTAAAAGTAGTGTCCTGAAACAAGGCATGACGCAAAATAACAATATCAGGGGCACTAAGGTTTCCATAGTTCCCGCGACCAAGTAAGCATCTACTAGCAAATGTTGCGAAGTAACATAAAATAGGAAAATGTATGTTGGTGATTCTTGCATCGGAAACTTTCCTTGTTTCCCCTACAGCAATCATATCAATAAATCCCTCCACATCATTACGATGTGGTTCCTCTATGCTGCCCTCAAAGGGTATCAAATAGATCCGGCAAAAATCATAAAGTGACATCTCCTTATGCTCATCATATAAATAAAATTCCACCGAAGGTGGTGATCTCCTAGCATGGAAATGAAAATTTTGCACAAAGATATTGGTGAGTAAGAGATATTGTTCATGCTGGTCATGGAGGAAGGTGATGAGGCCTGCATTCTCAGCCAATTGATAAAATCTTCATAAATCCCAGCCTCTTCCAAGAAGTCAACACAAGGCCATTCACATGGCCGAACCTCCGCAGTACAAGGGAGATTATACTTGGGCTTCTTGTTCTCTTCACTTTGCTTATCCTTCGAGCTTCGGCTCGATGAGCCCCTCAAAAATCTCTTCATATTTTCTGAAAATTTCTGACATTTTTAGTAACTTAAAATAAAAGTGAACCAAACTCAACAAGATTGATAGCAACTACTCCTACAAGTGCCTAGAGGCTATATCATGCATTAAAACTACTTTTTACCACATAAATTTGACATGCAATCTCAAGAACAGGGTCACCTAAGCAGCAAAAATTTGCAATAAATAAAGCACTATAACAAAAACTAATTGGACCATTGGAGGAGTCACATACTGAAGACCAATCCCCCAAAGCAGTTTTGTGAGAGGAGCTTTGAGCAAGGAGATCGAAAATGGCAGCAAGATGAGCAAGAACTTGGGTTTGAGTTGGCTAGTGATTTTTTGGGAGGAAGAAGGAGTGTGTGCTGGCTGGAATAAGTGGAGGGGGCCACCAGGGGCCCACGAGGCAGGGGCGCACCGAGGGAGGTGGACGCGCCCTGGACCCTCGTGGCCAGGTGCTGGCTCCCCCTGATGTGTTCTCAGTGCCAGATATTCTCAAATATTTTAGAAATAATCATATTTAATTTTCAGGGCATTTGGAGAACTTTTATTTTCGGGGTATTTTTTATTGCATGGATAATTCAGAAAACAGACAAAAAATACAAATTTTGCTTTATTTAATATAAATAATAGAAAGTAAAAAGAGGGTACAGAGAGTTGTGCTTTCTAACTTCATCCATCTCATGATCATCAAAAGGAATCCACTAACAAGGTTGATCAGGTCTTTTTAACAAACTCATTCCAAATCGCATAAAACCGGAGAAATTTCAAATAACACTAGGTTACCTCAACGGGGATATCAACAGGGATATGCACATCCCCAACAATAAGAATATCATGTTTCTTCTTGACAGTAGGAAGAGGAAATTCAAAACCTCCAATAGTGATTGTTGAAATTTTTCCAATATAATTTATACTGTGGACTTGAGGTCGTTTCCTCGGAAAGTGTATCGTATGCTCATTACCATTAACATGAAAAGTGACATTGCCTTTGTTGCAATCAATAATAGCCCCTACAGTATTCAAAAAGGGTCTACCAAGGATAATCGACATACTATCGTCCTCGGGAATATCAAGAATAACAAAGTCCGTTAAAATACTAATGTTTGCAACCACAACGGGCACATCCTCACAACTACCGACAGGTATAGCAGTTGATTTGTCATCCATTTGCAAAGATATTTTAGTAGGTGTCAATATATTCAAATCAAGTCTACGATACAAAGAGAGAGGCATAACACTAACACCGGCTCCAAGATCACATAAAGCAGTTTTAACATAGTTTCTTTTAATGGAGCATGGTATAGTTGGTACTCCTGGATCTCCAAGTTTCTTTGGTATTCCACCCTAAATGTATAATTAGCAAGCATGGTGGAAATTTCAGCTTCCGGTATCTTTCTTTTATTTGTAACAATATCTTTCATGTACTTAGCATAAGGATTCATTTTAAGCATATCAGTCAAACGCATACGCAAAAAGATAGGTCTAATCATTTCAGCAAGGCGCTCAAAATCCTCATCATCCTTTTTATTGGATGGTTTAGGATGAAAGGGCATGGGTTTCTGAACCCATGGTTCTCTTTCTTTACCGTGCTTCCTAGCAACAAAGTCTCTCTTATCATAACGTTGATTCTTTGATTGTGGGTTATCAAGATCAACATCAGGTTTGATCTCTACATCATTATCATTGCTAGGTTGAGCATGAACATGAACATCATCATTAACATTATCACTAGGTTCATGTTCATTACCAGATTGTGTTTCAGCATCAGAAATAGAAATATCATTGGGATTCTCGGGTGTGTCAACAACAGGTTCACTAGAAGCATGCAAAGTCCTATCCTTTTCCTTTTCTTCCTCTTAGAAGAACTAGGTGTATCAGCAGTAGTTCTCTGAGAATCTTGCTCAATTCTCTTAGGATGGCCCTCAGGATACAAAGGTTCCTGAGTCATTTTACCTCCTCTAGTCATAAATCTAACAACATTATCATTTCTCCTATTATTTAATTTACTGAGCAAATCATTCTGAGCTTTAAGTACTTGTTCTACTTGAGTGGTAACCATAGAAGCATGTTTACTGATAATTTTAAGTTCACCTTTAACATTAGCCATATAATCACTCAAGTGTTCAAGCATATCAACATTGTGTTTCAATTGTCTACCAACATAAGCATTAAAGTTTTCTTGCTTAACCATAAAGTCATCAAACTCATCCAAGCATTGGATAGCAAACTTAGTAAATGGAATTTCACACTTATCAAATCTATAGAGAGAATTTACCTTTACTACCCGTGTCGGGTTATCAAGACCATGTATTTCTTCAATAGGTGGTAAATTCTTAACATCTTCAGCTTTAATACCTTTTTCTTTCATAGATTTCTTTGCCTCTTGCATATCTTCAGGACTGAGAAATAGAATACCCCTTTTCTTCGGAGTTGGCTTAGGAGTTGGTTCAGGAAGTATCCAATTATTTTCATTAGTCAACATATTATTCAATAGCAATTCAGCTTGATCAACAGTTCTTTCCCTGAAAACACAACCATCACAACTATCCAGGTGGTCTCTGGAAGCATCGGTTAGTCCATTATAAAAGATATCAAGTATTTCATTTTTCTTGAGAGGACGATCAGGCAAAGCATTAAGTAATCGGAGAAGCCCTCCCCAAGCTTGTGGGAGACTCTCTTCTTCAATTTGCACAAAATTATATATTTCCCTTAAAGAAGCGTGTTTCTTATGAGCGGGGAAATATTTAGTAGAGAAGTAATAAATCATATCCTGGGGACTACGCACACAACCAGGATCAAGAGAATTAAACCATGTTTTAGCATCACCCTTTAATGAGAATGGAAATAACTTAAGGATAAAGTAATAGCGAGTTTTCTCATCATTAGTGAACAGGGTGGCTATATCATTTAATTTAGTAAGATGTGCCACAACTGTTTTAGATTCATAGCCATAGAAAGGACCAGATTCAACCAAAGTAATTAACAGGGTCGACAGATAAATCATAATCCTTATCAGTAATAAATATAGGTGAAGTAGGAAAAGCAGGGTCATATTTCTTTCTAGCATTCAAAGACTTTTCTTTCAGCTTAGCTAATAATTTCTTAAGATCAGATCTATCATTGCAAGCTGAGAAGTCTCTAGCAGTTTCTTCATCCATAACATAACCCTCAGGCACAACAGGCAATTCATATCTAGGGGGAGAATCTTCATCATCACTTTCATCAATATTACCAGTTTCAATAATTTCATTCTCTCTAGCCCTAGCAAGTTGTTCATCAAGAAATTCACCTAGTGGCACAGTAGTATCAAGCATAGAAGTAGTTTCATCTTAAGCATCATGCAAAGCAAAAGTGGCATCATCAATAACATGCGACATATCAGAATCAATAGCATGTGTAGGTGTCGCAAGTTTACTCAAAACAGAAGGTGAATCAAGTGCAGAGCTAGATGGCAGTTCCTTACCTCCCCTCGTAGTTGAGGGAAAAATCTTGGTTCTTTTATCTTTCAAGTTCTTCATAGTGATCAGCAGATATAATTCCCAAGTGACTCAAAGGATAGAGCTATGCTCCCTGGCAATGGCGCCAGAAAATAGTCTTGATAACCCACAAGTATAGGGGATCGCAACAACTTTCGAGGGTAGAGCATTCAACCCAAATTTATTGATTCGACACAAGGGGAGCCAAAGAATATTCTCAAGTATTAGCAGCTGAGTTGTCAATTCAACCACACCTGGAAACTTAATATCTGCATCAAAGTATTTAGTAGCAAAGTAATATGATAGTAGTGGTAACGGTGGCAAAAGTAATAGTTTTGGTTTTATAGCGATTGTAACAGTAGCAACAGAAAAGTAAATAAGCGAAGAACAATATATGAAAAGCTCGTAGGCAATGGATCAGCGATGGATAATTATGTCGGATGCGATTGATCATGGAATAGTTATAACATAGGGTGACACAGAACTAGCTCCAGTACATCAATGTAATGTAGGCATGTATTCCGAATATAGTCATACGTGCTTATGGAAAAGAACTTGCATGACATCTTTTGTCCTACCCTCCCGTGGCAGCGGGGTCCTATTGGAAACTAAGGGATATTAAGGCCTCCTTTTAATAGAGTACCAGACCAAAGCATTAACACATAGTGAATACATGAACTCCTCAAACTACGGTCATGACCGGTAATGGCCCCGATTATTGTCACTTCGGGGTTAACGGATCATAACACATAATAGGTGACTATAGACTTGCAAGATAGGATCAAGAACTCTCATATATTGATGAAAACATAATAGGTTCAGATCTGAAATCATGGCACTCGGGCCCTAGTGACAAGCATTAAGCATAGCAAAGTCATAGCAACATCAATCTCAGAACATAGTGGATACTAGGGATCAAACCCTACAAAAACTAACTCGATTACATGATAAATCTCATCCAACCCATCACCGTCCAGCAATCCTACGATGGAATTACTCACGCACGGCAGTGAGCATCATGAAATTGGTGATGGAGGAAGGTTGATGATGACGATGACGATGGATTCCCCTCTTCGGAGCCCCGAACGGACTCCAGATCAGCCCTCCCGAGAGAGTTTAGGGCTTGGCGGCGGCTCCATATCGTAAAACATGATGAATCCTTCTCGCTGATTTTTTTCTCCCGAAAAGTGAATATATGGAGTTGGAGTTGAGGTCGGTGGAGCGTTAGGGGGCCCACGAGGCAGGGGGTGCGCCCCCACCCTCGTGGATAGGGTGTGGGCCCCCTGACGTGGATTCTTGTTCCAGTATTTTTTATATATTCCAAAAATAATCTCCGTTTTTTCAGGTCATTCCGAGAACTTTTATTTCTGCACAAAAATAATACCATGGCAATTCTACTGAAAACAGCGTCAATCCAGGTTAGTTCCATTCAAACCATGCAAGTTAGAGTCCAAAACAAGGGCAAAAGTGTTTCGAAAAGTAGATATGACGGAGACGTATCAATCTCTCCTCCCCCAAGCAGTCACCCTCACCTCGATCTCAAGGCTCGGCGCGTTGAACTCGTAGAACAAAGGGACACAAGATTTATACTAGTTCGGGCCACCGATGTGGTGTAATACCCTACTCCAGTTTGGTGTGGTGGATTGCCTCTTGGGCTGGGGATGAATAGTTACAAGGGAAGAACAGCCTCCTGAGGAGAGGTGCTCTTGTGCTTGGCGAGTTTGTGCCTTGGTGGAGTGGATCTAGTCCAAGATGAGATGATCCCCCTATGATGGTGGCTAGTCCTATATCTAGAGGCCCGGGTCCTCTTCCAAAATATTAGGAGGGAAGGGATCCCACAACGGCCAATTTGACGGGGGACAACTAGTACAAGTTATCCTGACAAAAGATGGTCTTCGCCTGCTAAAGGCTCTAGTGATGATGTCGTCTTGGGCTCCACGGTGACCTCCGTCCTGCCATCCTACCGGTCTTGGTCTTGTTGCACCGATATGGAAACCTTTGCTTGATGCCTCGGGACTTCGCGCCTGCGCTTGCCTCTTTAGCACCAAAGAGGAAATGAGGACACTGCGCGCGCTGGCGCCCGCCTGGTGCCCGCCTGGCCTAGGTCGTCATGGCTTGCATCACAAGAACCTCGCGAGGCGCCCCTTGACTTGATCTCTCCACCCCTCGCGAGCCAGCCTGGTGAGGCCGCCCCCGAGGAGATCTTGCGTTGTCCGCCTCGCGAGGCTTGGCCCCTCACAAGGGTCTTGCTGGTGGAGATGAGCCGTACAGGGCCGCTGGTGGAGCCACACCATGGGCCGCAGGCAGGCAAGTCTGGGGACCCCCGTTCCCAGGACGCCGACAGCAGCCTCTGGGCCCAAGGTGCGCTCGGATTTGGCTTCGGGGCGAAGCCAAAGGGCAAGTGCCGAGCGCTGCGGGCCCCAACAGCCTGCGGCCTTGTTTGACGTGTGGCAGTCGATTGGACGTGGGCGTCTCCGCTTCCGCACGCAGCCTTGATATCCGCCTGGCTAGGCGGCCACCGTGACTTACACAATTAGCCCCTCATTGCTAGTGACGTGCCCCTCCAACTCTCCTGCCTTTTTGAAACAATAACGTTCTCTTCCAATCTGTCCCGAGCTCAGCCCTCCTCGCTGCCATGGCGCCCCGGCGAATGGAGAAGGAAAATAAGAAGTCTCAGTCTTCAGCCGGGGCACCCCGGCCATTGAACCCACCGTCGTTCAGTCACTGGTGCTCGACCAGGATGCCATGGACAAGGTTTGCCCTGCGCTCGCCGCTAACTCCAACGAATGGGGGAGGACGGTGGCCTGGCCCGCATCTCGCGCCTCCGTCGACAGGACAGCCACCAAGGTTCCATTCTTCATCGATGCCTTGTGGGCTGGCCTGGTTCCTCCTTTCTCTGCCTTCTTCAATGCCGTGCTCTGCCACTATCAGATCCATATGTTGCACCAGGATCCCCAATCAGTCTCCCATCCTGCCGTCTTTGCTTTCGTCCGTGAGGCCATGGTGGGAATTCCCCCTTCCGTGGCCCTACTGCGCCATTTCTTTTCGTTGCACCTGACTAGCCCTCGATAGTGCTCGGGATGATTGAGCTTCTAGGCCGTGGCTGCGGCGGCTGGCTTGGGGATTGATTTTGAGCTTCCACCATCCACAAGCGAGTTTCGGGCATGGTGGGTGTATGTGGACGTCGGTGTGCTCAGCCCCTTGCTCTCGCCCCCCTCGGCGCCTGTCGTTCCGAGCTCCGGCTGGGGCCACGAGAAGCTCGCGGACTCCCGCCTTGCCTTCGTCTGGCTCCGGTTGAAGAGGTTGAAAGATCTCGATGTGACTGCGCCCATGGTGATGAAGGAGTTCCACCGACGCCGCGTCGCCCCCCTCCAGCGCCATTCCCGGCTGATGTGGGCCCTGTCCGGCGGCTAGGATCGCATGAGGCTTCAGGAAGCGGGGCTTCCGCTCAAGGCACGAAGAACGGTGCTCGAGGTCTTGACGGGCGACCCCTCGCCAGCTGACATGCCGCAGGAGGGTTGTCTTTTGTACTGCTACTCAAATAGGGTGGAGTTCACGGGGCAGATGCGCTCCTTCGATGAATGGGGGCTATGTCCAGTCGGCCTTGAAGGGCCCCGCAAGAACCCTATTTCCGTGGTCCCCCTCCTTGCTGCCAGCGCCGAACTTGCGCCAAGAGTGGACGTAGGGGGCGAGCACCGCTGGAGGCTGGAGGCGCGGGTGCTGAGGCGTCGACGTTGCCCGAGGCTCCCAAGGTGCCATCCCCGGGAGCCCATGACTCTTACCTTGGGGTGACAGCTAAGGGGGCGATGCAAGCTGCTGCTCCTGAGGCCAAAGCTTTCGAGGTCTCAACGGGCCATCATGAGGCAGTGCCCGAGAGCTCTCTCAGCCCAGCACTCCCGAGGTCATCTCCTCGGGAACCTCACTAACAGTGCCCTGCGCTGGTTGCCACGTCCAACGCTTCGGCTGGCTCCGTCTGGACTTCGATGCACTCCGCAAGAGGAAAGGGTCTCCAAGCTGTAGCAGTGATGCCTTCCGGCCGTTGAAGCAGAGGAAGTATATCGCCATAGACGAGTGAGTACCTTATCTTTGTGATTTCTCGAGTGCTGCTTCCCCTCCCGACAGTGGTTCCTTAGGGTCCCTTCTGCTAAGGCCGCGAAGTCTCTAGGGAAGAAACCTCCTCCTGCCTCGAATCCCCTGCTGGCCTTGAGCGCCCCAAGCCAGCATGCCGCACCCGTCGCAAGGTCAACTAGAGAGGCAAACACGCTGGCTTTGCGCCTTGAGCCCGCGCCTTTGCCGTCTCTCCTTTGTGGCCTCGCCTGGGGCACGGCAAGTGTGCCAAGGGCTCCTCCTCTACTTATGGACGGCGGCTGGATGACTTCAATCCTGGCTTCTTCTTCAAGCAGCAGGCCTCAAGCCATCCAGGCCCTTGCTGAAGCCCGGTCGGCGACCCGGGAGGCGCCAACCCCCAGCCCCCTGCCTAAGGGGGGTGAGCCACTTCGGGTCCCGTCAGCCACCGCCACTGTGGGGGACGGACCCGGTTGCGTGCTTAAGCGTGCACATGAGCGGAGTGTCGTCCGCCACGAGCTCTTTCAGGAGGCAATGGGCGCAATGAGCCGACTCGGCGGAGAACTCGCGGACGTCGACGCTCGCCTTGAAGCCGAAGGCCTCCGCCTGGTGGAGGAGTGGCATCGCCTGAAGGTGGCTATCAACCTCGGGCGCCTCCAACGCGAGCACGTCGATGCGAAGGCCGAGGCATCCCTGGCAACCTCGTGAGAGGCCGGTGCCCGGGCCTTGGAGGAGGCCAGGGAGGCGGACAATCGCCGTGCGGCCGCCGAGGAGCGCAGGCGGGAGCTCCAGGCCTTGAACACCTCCCTGGAGCAGCAGGTGGAGGTGCACAGAGTTGCCCTGGCATTGATGAAGGGTGCCCCGTTTGATGAGGAGGAGATCTGGAGGCTCGAGGAAGAACTGTTGCTGGAGGCCACGGAGCACAACCTTGAGCTCAAGCAGTTGGAGACGAGGGAGCGCCAAGTCGCCCAAGCAGAGGATGTTGTCGGCGCGCGCGAGGCCGGAGCCCAGGAGGAGGTAGACCGCAGGGTGCCGAGGCTCGCGCGGATCTTGCCGGCAGGTACGACCTGAAGCTGAAGCTCATGGAAGCCAAAGGTGTGGGCAGGACCGCTGCCCTCAGGTCAGGGCTGGCTGAGGCGGAACAGCTTGAGAAAGCCGCCGCAGCCGCCCTAATCTCGGTGCAGGCCGAGCTGGCTTCCGCCTGTGCCGAGCCACTCACCCTTCAGTAGTGGGTTGCCGGTGCCGAGTCCCTCGCGCGGCAAACCAGGGAGGAGGCACTTCACCGGCAGACGCTACTGCGCGAGCACGCCCCCATGCTTCGGGACCTCAGGACAAAGGCCAACTAGGCGCTTGGTACCATCTGCGATGAGCATGCCCCTCATCCCCACGCCGAGGATTATGCCAGCCATCTTCGCTTCTTCATTGAAGTTGTGACGTGCTTGGAGAGCCGTGTTGAGAGGGCTCGCGAGCTTGTGGACGAAAAGAGCCGAGGCCTTCTCCGGCGTGCATTCTCCCACGTCTTCAGCCATCTCCTGAACACCTACCTTGACTTCGATTTTGCCGCCGTCATTGCCCCAGTGCCCGTGGTCATCTGGGGCAACCTCGCGCACTGGGTTGATGATATTGTGGACGCTCTGGTTAGGGCTTTTGCTTCTGATGACGACGCGGTGGTGGTCGCGGTGGATGAGGGTGACGTAGTTGATGGCGGCGCTGCTGATGGAGGTGTGGCTGATGGTGGCGCGGCTGATGGCGGTGTAGACATCGACGGCGCCAACAGCCTGTCCGGAAGCGATTCGGGGGGGGGGGGGGGCGAGGCGAGCGATATGTCCGGTTGAGCCCTTGCTCCTTTATTTTCAACCTGCACACAAAAGCTTGGGCGTGGTTGTAACGCCCCGAGACCGACGCGCCAGGTGTCTTCCAGTTTTTCGCCGTCGTTGCCATGTCTTTCGCTTGTGTGTTGCATCTTGTCATGTCATCATGTGCATTGCATCATCATGTTTTCAAAACTTGCATCCGCCCGGGTTTCCCCAGTCCCGTTCGTTATCCGTTCTGAGCCCAGACACACTCGCACGTGCCCGCGGCACGTCTGAAATATTATTTTATAAGTGGTCAGAAAATGTTCTCGAAATGGGTTGAAAGTTGGCATGCGGTGTTGTTATGTTGTCAGTAGACCTCCTGTCAAATTTCATCGCATTCGGAGCTCGTTTTATAGCCCAACCGTTAAACTTATAGTGGCAATATAGTCGGTCAAATCATCGGATGTTTTCGGTCTCCGGAAACAGTTGCCGGGTCTCTCTCTTCTCTTCTCTCAGCCCAAGGATTTCTGCACAGCCCACTACCACTCACCGCCAGGCCCTACCTAACCTCTCTCGTCAGCCCGCGACCCTCCTCGCGCGCGCGTCCGAAAGCTGTCCCAGACCAGATTCGGGCAGTCATCACCGATGGGTCCGGATTATCCCCAAACATCAATAAAAATATCTTTGTTTTCTTATTTGGACTCCTCTAACCTTTTATTCTCAATCGTCCATTTACGACCGGAGGGATCCGTTAGCCCCTAACCAATTCCACCAGCATATATAACAAGGTAACCCTAAAAACTAGGAGAGCTATCCCATCCTCCACTCATCGCCGCCGCCACTTCAAATCCTCTCGGGATCCCCTCACTCAATCTCCCTCGATCCCATCGCCCAGCCAATCCATCGAGCGCCTCCTCCTCCCTATTCAATCCAGAGGAGTGGAGCTCCTCCGCGCCCACGCCTCCTCGCAGACTTCTTCCTCCAAGGCCGCCCTTCCTCGCATCGATCTGGAGCCCGATGCCCTCTGCGCCTCGATCCCTCCTCACCTGCAAGACCAGGCCCGTCCTCTCCGTCCCTGCAACAGATGAGCAGCACGCAACCCCCTTTTCCTTCTCCTGTCGTCCTCGTTCTCTCAACTCCCTCTCTCTGCTTTTTCTTCAGGAAGGTCGCTCATGCAGCCATGGATGCCACAAGCAGAGGCTTGCCCTGCCACCCTTGCAACCACAGCCTCACCTTCGTGCCTCCGACGGTCGACCTTGTCATCGCCCGCAACCCCAGGTTGCCCTGTCGCGCCTGAGGGAGTCCTGGATTAGGGGGTTTCCGGATAGCCAGACTATACCTTCGGCCGGACTCCTGGACTATGAAGATACAAGATTGAAGACTTCGTCCCGTGTCCGAAAGGGACTTTCCTTGGCGTGGAAGGCAAGCTTGGTGATACGGATATGCAGATTTCCTACCATTGTAACCGACTCTGTGTAACCCTAGCCCTCTTCGACGTCTATATAAACCGGAGGGTTTTAGTCCGTAGGAAGAACAATCATACCATAGGCTAGCTTCTAGGGTTTAGCCTCTCTGATCTCGTGGTAGATCTACTCTTGTACTACCCATATCATCAATATTAATCAAGCAGGACGTAGGGTTTTACCTCCATCAAGAGGGCCTGAACCTGGGTAAAACATTGTGTCCCTCGTCTCCTATTACCATCCGCCTAGACGCACAATTCGGGACCCCCTACCCGAGATCCGCCGGTTTTGACACCGACATTGGTGCTTTCATTGAGAGTTCCTCTATGCCGTCGCCATCAGGAAGGATGCCTCATCCCGTCTTTAAAGACGACACCGTTGCTAAGGGAGCTTTGGCTGTCGGCCAGACTCTCAGGCTAGGTGGTTTCCTTATGACCGCCCATTCGGCTGCTGTGCCGACGATGACCTCTCGGGTCATCGAAAGCAATCTTCACGTCAGCTTGGAATTCGCTGAGCAGCTAGATCCAATGGAGCTCTCTTCCCTAAACGAGCTCTTGGATCGCTTCGCTGCCCTGGGAGTCGCTACGGATTACGACCAGATTGGGCCTAAACCCGATCTGAGAGAGATTAACTCTCCCCAGGTCACCCATCACATTGCCGTGGTAGAGGGACAGTGCGGCGACCCTTCATGTATCTTAAGGACTAGCTATGTCCGGATTCTCGATCCCTCCAAGCCGGATACCCGCGGAGGGGAGGACATCACTCAAGACCTGAACTTAAAGTCAGGCGACGGGCTAGATTCATTGGACATCATCCAAGAATCCAAACTTCCGAGTTCGGAAACTCCTTGGCCCCTGGGTCTCAGATTGGGTGAGGTTTCGGATTTGATTCCACCCACCCACCTGTACATAAGCGATCTATCCCAAATTAGGCAAGAGCCCGAAGAAACAGTACATCATTACTAGGCCAGATTCCTCCTGGTTATGAACAGGATAAAGGACTGCCGCGAGGAAGACGCAATTTCATTCTTCTGCAATAATTGCATGGACAAGGGAATCCTCAACGCCATAAGTCGCCGTGATATTACACGCTTCGCTGACTTGGCGTCCATAGTGTTGGGGAACGTAGCAGAAATTCAAAATTTTCTATGCATCACCAAGATCAATCTATGTAGTAATCTAGCAACGAGGGAAGGAGAGTGCATCTACATACCCTTGTAGATCGCTAAGCGGAAGCGTTCAAGTGAACGGGGGTGATGGAGTCGTACTCGTCGTGATCCAAATCACCGATGATCCTAGTGCCGAACGGACGGCACCTCCGCGTTCAACACACGTACAGCCCGGTGACGTCTCCTACGCCTTGATCCAGAAAGGGGAGAAGGAGAGGTTGGGGAAGACTCCATCCAGCAGCAGCACGGCGGCGTGGTGGTGGTGGAGGAGCGTGGTACTCCAGCAGGGCTTCGCCAAGCACCGCAAGAGATGAGGAGGGAGAGGGGTAGGGCTGCGCCAAGAAGGAGATTGAATCGTCTCTATGGCAGCCCAAAACCTCAAGTATATATAGGGGGAGGGGAGGGGCTGCGCCCCCACCTAGGTTTCCACCCCTAGGGGTGGCGGCCAGCCCTAGATCCCATCTAGGGGGCGGCCAAGGGGGGAGAGAGGGGGGCGCACCACTAGGTGGGCCCTAGGCCCATCTGAGCCTAGGGTTTGCCCCCTTCCACTCTCCCTTGCGCCTTGGGCGTTGGTGGGGGGCGCACCAGCCCACCAGGGGCTGGTCCCCTCCCACACTTGGCCCATGCAGCCCTCCGGGGCTGGTGGCCCCACTTGGTGGACCACCAGGACCCGGTGGTCTCGGTACATTACCGATAAAACCCGAAACTTTTCCGGCGACCAAAACAGGACTTCCCATATATAAATCTTTACCTCCGGACCATTCCGGAACTCCTCATGACGTCCGGGATCTCATCCGGGACTCCGAACAACATTCGGTAACCACGTATATCTATTCCCTATAACCCTAGCATCATCGAACCTTAAGTGTGTAGACCCTACGGGTTCGGGAACCATGCAGACATGACCGAGATAACTCTCCGGTCAATAACCAACAGCGGGATCTGGATACCTATGTTGGCTCCCACATGTTCCACGATGATCTCGTCGGATGAACCACGATGTCGCGGATTCAATCAATCCCGTATACAATTCCCTTTGTCTATCGGTACGATACTTGCCCGAGATTCGATCGTCGGTATCCCGATACCTTGTTCAATCTCGTTACCGGCAAGTCTCTTTACTCGTTTTGTAACACATCATCCCGTGATCAACTCCTTGATCACATTGTGCATATTATGATGATGTCCTACCGAATGGGCCCAGAGATACCTCTCCGTTTACACGGAATGACAAATCCCAGTCTCGATTCGTGCCAACCAACAGACACTTTCGGAGATACCTGTAGTGTACCTTTATAGCCACCCAGTTACGTTGTGACGTTTGGCACACCCAAAGCACTCCTACGGTATCCGGGAGTTGCACAATCTCATGGTCTAAGGAAATGATACTTGACATTAGAAAAGCTTTAGCATACGAACTACACGATCTTTGTGCTAGGCTTAGGATTGGGTCTTGTCCATCACATCATTCTCCTAATGATGTGATCCCGTTGTCAACGACATCCAATGTCCATGGTTAGGAAATCGTAACCATCTATTGATCAATGAGCTAGTAAACTAGAGGCTTACTAGGGACCTGGTGTTGTCTATGTATCCACACATGTATCTGAGTTTCCTATCAATACAATTCTAGCATGAATAATAAACGATTATCATGAACAAGGAAATATAATAATAACCAATTTATTATTGCCTCTAGGGCATATTTCCAATAGTCTCCCACTTGCACTAGAGTCAATAATCTAGTTCACATCGCCATGTGATCAACACTCACAGGTCACATCGCCATGAGACCAACATCCAAGAGTCTAATAGACTAAATGATCTAGTTCACATCACTATGTGATAAACACTCAAAGAGTTTTGGGTTTGATCATGTTATGCTGTGAGAGAGGTTGTAGTCAACGGGTCTTGCCATATTCAGATCCCTATGTATTTCGCAAAACTTTATATCGTAGATGCTGCTACCACGTTCCACTTGGAGCTATTCCAAATTATTGCTTCATTATACGTATCTGGTATCTCTACTCAGAGCTATCCGGATAGGTGTTAAGCTTGCATCGACGTACCTCTTTACGTCGAACTCTTTATCACCTCCATAACCGAGAAACATTTCCTTATTCCTCTAAGGATAATTTTGATCGCTATCTTGTGATCTACTCCTAGATCACATTTGTACCCTCTTGCCAGACATGTGGCAAGGCACACATCAGGTGCGGTACTCAAAATGGCATACCGTATAGAGCCTATGACAAGAGCATAGGGGACGACCTTCGTCCTTCCTCTTTCTTCTGCCGTGGTCAAGCTTTGAGTCTTACCCAACTTCACACCTTACAACTCAGGTAAGAACCCCTTCTTTGACTGGTCTATTTTGAACTCCTTCAAAAACATGTCAAGGTGTGCGTTCTTTGAAAGTATCATCAAGCGTCTTGATCTATTTCTATAGATCCTGATGCCCAATATGTAAGAAGCTTTATCTAGGTCTTCCTTTGAAAATCACTCTTCAAACAACCGTTTATGCTTTCCAGAAATTCTACATTATTTCAGATCAACAATATGTCATCCACATATACTTATCAGAAATATTGTAGTGCTCCCACTCACTTTCTTGTAAATACAAGTTTCTAACAAACATTGTATAAACCTAAAAGCTTTGATCACTCCATCAAAACATATATTCTGATTCCGAGATGCTTGCTCTAGTCCATAGAAGGATTGCTGGAGCCAGCATACCTTTTAGCATCCTTAGGATCGACAAAACCTTTTATTGTATCACATACAACTTTTCTTATGAAAATTGGTAAGAAAACTTGTTTTGACATCCATCTGTAAGATTTCATAATCGAAAAATACAGCTAATGCTAACATGATTCCGACAGACTTAAGCATCGCTACGGGTGAGAAATTCTCATCGTAGTCAACTCCTTGAACTTGTGAAAAGACTCTTTCCCACAAGTCGAGCTTCATAGACGGTAACATTACCGCCCACGTCCGTCTTCTTCTTAAAGATCCATTTATCTCAATGGCTTGCCGATCAACGGGCAAGTCCACCAAAGTCCATACTTTGTTCTGATATATGGATCCTTCTCGGATTTCATGGCTTCTAACCATTTGTCGGAATACGGGCCCGCCATCGCTTCTCCATAGCTCGTAGGTTCATTGTTGTCTAACAACATGATATCTAAGATAGGATTACCGTACCACTTAGGAGTAGTACATATCCTTGTCGACCTACGAGGTTCGATAGCAACTTGATCCGAAGCTTCATGATCACTATCATTAACTTCCTATTCAACAAATGTAGGCTCCACAGAAAACATCTTTCTGTGTTGCATCACTCTCTGGTTGAAATGAAGGTTCGACAACCTTATCAAGTTTTATCTTCCTCCCACTCAATTCTTTCGAGAGAAACTCCTTCTCGGGAAAGGACCCATTCTTAGCGACAAACAATTTGCCCTCGGATCTGAGATAGAAGGCATACCCAACTGTCACCTTTGGGTATCCTATGAAGATGTGTTTGTCCGCTTTGGGTTCGAGCTTCTCCGGCTGAAGCCTTAAGCATGGCAGCCCCAAACATTAAGAAACGACAACTTTGGTTTCTTGCCAAACCAATGTTCATACGACATCGTCTCAACGGACTTAGATGGTGTCCTATCTAAAGTGAATGCAGCTGTCTCTAACGCATAACCTCAAAATGAAAATGGTAGATTGATAAGAGACATCATCGATCGCACCATATCTCATAAGGTTTGATTACGACGTCCGGACACACCATAACCCAGTGGTGTTCCAGGTGGCTTCAACTGTGAAACAATTCCACAATGTCTTAAGTGTTTGCCAAACTCATAACTCAGATATTCTCATTGATCAGATCATAGGAATTTGATCTTCTTGTTATGATGATTCTTAACTTCACTCTGAAATCGCTTGAACTTTTCAAACGTTTCAGACTTGTGCTTCATTAAGTAAATATACCTATATCTACTCAAATCGTCGGTGAAGATGAGAAAATAGCGATATCCACCGCACACTTCAATTCTCATTGGATCACACGCATCAGCATGTATGATTTCCAACAAGTCACTTGCCCGTTTCATTGTACCTGAAAGCGGGGTCTTAGTCATCCTGCCCATGAGGCATGGCTCGCATGTGTCAAGCGATTCAAAATCAAGTGACTCCAAACATCCATCGACATGGAGTTTCTTCATGCATCTTACGCCAATATGACCTAAGCGGCAGTGCCATAAGAAACTGGTACTATCATTATTAACTCTACATCTTTTGGCGTGAACATGTGTATTACCACGACCGAGATTCAATGAACCATTCACATAGGGTGCATGACCATGAAAGGTATTATTCATGTAAACAGAATAACCAGTATTCTCTAACTTAAATGAATAACCGTATTGCAATGAACATGATCTAATCATATTCACGCTCAACGTAGACACCTGATAACATTTATCTAGGTTCAATACTAATCCCGAAGGCAGATGGAGCGTGCGATGGTGATCTCATCAACTTTGGAAACACTTCCAACACACATCGTCACCTGGCCCTTAGCCAGTCTCCGTTTAGTCCATAGCTACTGCTTCAAGTCACCAGTAATAGCAACTGAACTGGTATCCAATACCCAGGTGCTACCAGGAGTACTAGCGAGGTACACATTAATAACACATATATACTTTGTTGAAGTTGCCAGCCTTCTTATCTACCATGCATTTGGGGTAATTCCGCTACCAGTGACCGTTCCCCTTACACTAGAAGCACTTAGTCTCGGGTTTGGGTTCAACCTTGGGTTCCTTCACTGGAGCGGCAACTGGTTTGCCATCCATGAAGTTTCCCTTCTAGCCCTTGCCCTTCTTGAAACCAGTGGTCTTGTTAAACCATCAACACTTGATGCTCCTTCTTTGATTTCTACCTTTTGCGGTCTTAAGCACCGCGAACAGCTCCGGGGTCAACTCCATCCCTTGCATGTCATAGTTCATCACGAAGATCTAGTAGCTTAGTGATAGTGTCTAGAGAACTCTATCAATCACTATCTTATCTGGAAGTTTAACTCCCACTTGATTTAAGTGATTGTAGCACCCAGACATTCTAAGCACATGCTCATTAGCTGAGCTATTCTCCTCCATCTTGTTGGCAAAAGAACTTGTCAGAGGTCTCATACCTCTCAATACGGGCATGAGCCTGAAATCCCAATTTCAGCTCTTTGAACATCTCATATGTCTTATGGCGTTCAAAACATCATTCGGATCCTGATTCTAAGCCGTAAAGTATGGTGCACTAAACTATCAAGTAGTCATCAGGATGTGTCTGTCAGGTGTTCACAACATCCACAGACGACGTTGTAGGTCTTTGCACATCGAGCGGTGCATCAAAGACGTAAGCCTTCTGCGTAGCAGTGAGGACACTCCTCGGACTACGGACCTAGTCTGCATCATTGCTTACAATATCTTTCAACTTAATCTTTCTCTAGGAACGTATTGAAACAGGGAGCTACAACGTGAGCTATTTATCTACAACATATTTTCGAAGACAATTTAGACTATGTTCATGATAATTGAGTTCATCTAATCAAATTATTTAATGAACTCCCACTCAGATAGACATCCCTCTAGTCATCTAAGTGAAACATGATCCGAATCGACTAGGCCGTGTCCGATCATCACATGAGACAGACTAGTCATCAACGGTGAACATCTCGTGTTGATCGCTTCTTCTATACGACTCATGTTCGACCTTTCGGTCTTCCATGTTCTGAGGCCATGTCTGTACATGCTAGGCTCGTCAAGTCAACCTAAGTGTTTCGCATGTGTCCCGAGGCCATGTCTGTACATGCTAGGCTCGTCAACACCCGTTGTATTCGAACGTTAGAATCTATTACACCCGATCATCACGTGGTGCTTCGAAATGACGAACCTTCGCAACGGTGCACAGTTAGGGGGAACACTTTTCTCGAAATTTTAGAGAGGGATCATCTTATTTAAGCTACCGTTGTTCTAAGCAAATGAGATGTAAAACATGATAAACATCACATGCAATCAAATAGTGACATGATATGGCCAATATCATTTTGCTCCTTTTGATCTCCATCTTCGGGGCTCCATGATCATCATTGTCACCGGCATGACACCATGATCTCCATCATCATGATCTCCATCATCGTGTCTTCTTGAAGTTGTCTCGTCATCTATTACTTCTACTACTATGGCTAACACTTTAGCAATAAAGTAAAGTAATTACATGACGTTTATGTTGACACGCAGGTCATAAATAAATTAAGACAACTCCTATGGCTCCTGCCGGTTGTCATACTCATCGACATGCAAGTCGTGATTCCTATTACAAGAACATGATCAATCTCATACATCACATATATCATTCATCACATCCTTTTGGCCATATCACATCACAAGGCATATGCTGCAAAAACAAGTTAGACGTCCTCTAATTGTTGTTGCAAGTTTTTACGTGGCTGCTATAGGTTTCTAGCAAGAACGTTTCTTACCTACGCCAAAACCACAACGTGATATGCCAATTTCTATTTACCCTTCATAAGGACCCTTTTCATCAAATCCGATCCGACTAAAGTGGGAGAGACAGACACCCGCTAGCCACCTTATGCAACTAGTGCATGTCAGTCGGTGGAACCAGTCTCACGTAAGAGTACGTGTAAGGTCGGTCCGGGCCGCTTCATCCCACGATGCCGCCGAATCAAGATAAGACTAGTAACGGCAAGTAAATTGAAAAAATAGACGCCCACAACTACTTTGTGTTCTACTCGTGCATAGAAACTACGCATAGACCTAGCTCATGATGCCACTGTTGGGGAACGTAGCAGAAATTCAAAATTTTCTACGCATCACCAAGATCAATCTATGTAGTAATCTAGCAACGAGGGAAGGAGAGTGCATCTACATACCCTTGTAGATCACTAAGCGGAAGCGTTCAAGTGAACGGGGTTGATGGAGTCGTACTCGTCGTGATCCAAATCACGGATGATCCTAGTGCCGAACGGACGGCACCTCCGCGTTCAACACACATACAGCCCGGTGACGTCTCCTACGCCTTGATCCAGCAAGGGGAGAAGGAGAGGTTGGGGAAGACTCCATCCAGCAGCAGCACGACGGCATGATGGTGGTGGAGGAGCGTGGTACTCCAGCAGGGCTTCGCCAAGCACCGCGAGAGACGAGGAGGGAGAGGGGTAGGGCTGCGCCAAGAAGGAGATTGAATCGTCTCTATGGCAGCCCAAAACCTCAAGTATATATAGGGGGAGGGGAGGGGCTGCGCCCCCACCTAGGTTTCCACCCCTAGGGGTGGCGGCCAGCCCTAGATCCCATCTAGGGGGGCGGCCAAGTGGGGAGAGAGGGGGGCGCACCACTAGGTGGGCCCTAGGCCCATTCGAGCCTAGGGTTTGCCCCCTTCCACTCTCCCTTGCACCTTGGGCCTTGGTGCGGGGCGCACCAGCCCACCAGGGGCTAGTCCCCTCCCACACTTGGCCCATGAAGCCCTCCGGGGCTGGTGGCCCCACTTGGTGGACCACCGGGACCCTCCCGGTGGTCCCGGTACATTACCGATAAAACCCGAAACTTTTCCGGCGACCAAAACAGGACTTCCCATATATAAATCTTTACCTCCGGACCATTCCGGAACTCCTCGTGACGTCTGGGATCTCATCGAGGACTCCGAACAACATTCGGTAACCACGTATATCTATTCCCTATAACCCTAGTGTCATCGAACCTTAAGTGTGTAGACCCTACGGGTTCGGGAACCATGCAGACATGACCGAGATAACTCTCCGGTCAATAACCAACAGCGGGATCTGGATACCCATGTTGGCTCCCACATGTTCCACGATGATCTCATCGGATGAACCACGATGTCGCGGATTCAATCAATTCCGTATACAATTCCCTTTGTCTATCGGTACGATACTTGCCCGAGATTCGATCGTCGGTATCCCGATACCTTGTTCAATCTCGTTACCAGCAAGTCTCTTTACTCGTTCTGTAACACATCATCCCGTGATCAACTCCTGGATCACATTGTGCACATTATGATGATATCCTATCGAGTGGGCCCAGAGATACCTCTCCGTTTACACGGAGTGACAAATCCCAGTCTCGATTCGTGTCAACCAACAGACACTTTCGGAGATACCTCTAGTGTACCTTTATAGCCACCCAGTTACGTTGTGACGTTTGGCACACCCAAAGCACTCCTACGGTATCCGGGAGTTGCACAATCTCATGGTCTAAGGAAATGATACTTGACATTAGAAAAGCTTTAGCATACGAACTACACGATCTTTGTGCTAGGCTTAGGATTGGGTCTTTTCCATCACATCATTCTCCTAATGATGTGATCCCATTATCAATGACATCCAATGTCCATGGTTAGGAAACCGTAAGCATCTATTGATCAACGAGCTAGTCAACTAGAGGCTTACTAGGGACATGGTGTTGTCTATGTATCCACACATGTATCTGAGTTTCCTATCAATACAATTCTAGCATGGATAATAAAAGATTATCATGAACAAGGAAATATAATAATAGCCAATTTATTATTGCCTCTAGGGCATATTTCCAACAGTCTCCCACTTGCACTAGAGTTAATAATCTAGTTCACATCGCCATGTGATCAACACTCACAGGTCACATCGCCATGTGACCAACATCCAAGAGTCTAATAGACTCAATGATCTAGTTCACATCACTACGTGATAAACACTCAAAGAGTTTTGGGTTTGATCATGTTATGCTGTGAGAGAGGTTGTAGTCAACGGGTCTTGCCATATTCAGATCCCTATGTATTTCGCAAAACTTTATATCGTAGATGCTGCTACCACGTTCCACTTGGAGCTATTCCAAATTATTGCTTCATTATACGTATCTGGTATCTCTACTCAGAGCTATCCGGATAGGTGTTAAGCTTGCATCGACGTAACTCTTTACGTCGAACTCTTTATCACCTCCATAACCGAGAAACATTTCCTTATTCCTCAAAGATAATTTTGACCGCTATCTGGTGATCTACTCCTAGATCACATTTGTACCCTCTTGCCAGACATGTGGCAAGGCACACATCAGGTGCGGTACTCAGCATGGCATACCGTATAGAGCCTATGACAAGAGCATAGGGGACGACCTTCGTCCTTCCTCTTTCTTCTGCCGTGGTCAAGCTTTGAGTCTTACTCAACTTCACACCTTACAACTCAGGTAAGAACCCCTTCTTTGACTGGTCTATTTTGAACTCCTTCAAAAACATGTCAAGGTGTGCGTTCTTTGAAAGTATCATCAGGCGTCTTGATCTATTTCTATAGATCCTGATGCCCAATATGTAAGCAGCTTTATCTAGGTCTTCCTTTGAAAATCACTCTTCAAACAACCATTTATGCTTTCCAGAAATTCTACATTATTTCAGATCAACAATATGTCATCCACATATACTTATCAGAAATATTGTAGTGCTCCCACTCACTTTCTTGTAAATACAAGTTTCTAACAAACATTGTATAAACCTAAAAGCTTTGATCACTCCATCAAAACATATATTCCGATTCCGAGATGCTTGCTCTAGTCCATAGAAGGATTGCTAGAGCCAGCATACCTTTTAGCATCCTTAGGATCGACAAAACCTTTTATTGTATCACATACAACTTTTCTTATGAAAACTGGTAAGAAAACTTGTTTTGACATCCATTTGCAAGATTTCATAATCGAAAAATACAGCTAATGCTAACATGATTCCGACAGACTTAAGCATCGCTACGGGTGAGAAATTCTCATCGTAGTCAACTCCTTGAACTTGTGAAAAGACTCTTTCCCACAAGTCGAGCTTCATAGACGGTAACATTACCGCCCACGTCCGTCTTCTTCTTAAAGATCCATTTATCTCAATGGCTTGCCGATCAACGGGCAAGTCCACCAAAGTCCATACTTTGTTCTGATATACGGATCCTATCTCGGATTTCATGGCTTCTAACCATTTGTCGGAATACGGGCCCACCATCGCTTCTCCATAGCTCGTAGGTTCATTGTTGTCTAACAACATGATATCTAAGATAGGATTACCGTACCACTTAGGAGTAGTACATATCCTTGTCGACCTATGAGGTTTGATAGCAACTTGATCCGAAGCTTCATGATCACTATCATTAACTTCCTATTCAACAGATGTAGGCTCCACAGAAAACATATTTCTGTGTTGCATCACTCTCTGGTTGAAATGAAGGTTCGACAACCTTATCAAGTTCTATCTTCCTCCCACTCAATTCTTTCGAGAGAAACTCCTTCTCGAGAAAGGACCCATTCTTAGCGACAAACAATTTGCCCTCGGATCTGAGATAGAAGGCATACCCAACTGTCACCTTTGGGTATCCTATGAAGATGTGTTTGTCCGCTTTGGGTTCGAGCTTCTCCGGCTGAAGCCTTAAGCATTGCAGCCCCAAACATTAAGAAACGACAACTTTGGTTTCTTGCCAAACCAATGTTCATACGACATCGTCTCAACGGACTTAGATGGTGTCCTATCTAAAGTGAATGCAGCTGTCTCTAACGCATAACCTCAAAATGAAAACGGTAGATTGATAAGAGACATCATCGATCGCACCATATCTCATAAGGTTTGATTACGACGTCCGGACACACCATAACCCAGTGGTGTTCCAGGTGGCTTCAACTGTGAAACAATTCCACAATGTCTTAAGTGTTTGCCAAACTCATAACTCAGATATTCTCATTGATCAGATCATAGGAATTTGATCTTCTTGTTATGATGATTCTTAACTTCACTCTGAAATCGCTTGAACTTTTCAAATGTTTCAGACTTGTGCTTCATTAAGTAAATATACCTATATCTACTCAAATCGTCAGTGAAGATGAGAAAATAGCGATATCCACCGCACACTTCAATTCTCATTGGATCACACGCATCAGCATGTATGATTTCCAACAAGTCACTTGCCCGTTTCATTGTACCTGAAAGCGGGGTCTTAGTCATCCTGCCCATGAGGCATGGCTCGCATGTGTCAAGCGATTCAAAATCAAGTGACTCCAAACATCCATCGACATGGAGTTTCTTCATGCATCTTACGCCAATATGACCTAAGCGGCAGTACCACAAGAAAGTGGTACTATCATTATTAACTCTACATCTTTTGGCGTGAACATGTGTATTACCACGACCGAGATTCAATGAACCATTCACATAGGGTGCATGACCATGAAAGGTATTATTCATGTAAACAGAATAACCAGTATTCTCTAACTTAAATGAATAACCGTATTGCAATGAACATGATCTAATCATATTCATGCTCAACGTAGACACCTGATAACATTTATCTAGGTTCAATACTAATCCCGAAGGCAGATGGAGCGTGCGATGGTGATCTCATCAACTTTGGAAACACTTCCAACACACATCGTCACCTCGCCCTTAGCCAGTCTCCGTTTAGTCCATAGCTATTGCTTCAAGTCACAGTAATAGCAACTGAACCGGTATCCAATACCCAGGTGCTACCAGGAGTACTAGCGAGGTACACATTAATAACACGTATATACTTTGTTGAAGTTGCCAGCCTTCTTATCTACCATGCATTTGGGGTAATTCCGCTACCAGTGACCGTTCCCCTTACACTAGAAGCACTTAGTCTCGGGTTTGGGTTCAACCTTGGGTTCCTTCACTGGAGCGGCAACTGGTTTGCCATCCATGAAGTTTCCCTTCTAGCCCTTGCCCTTCTTGAAACCAGTGGTCTTGTTAAACCATCAACACTTGATGCTCCTTCTTTGATTTCTACCTTTTGCGGTCTTAAGCACCGCGAACAGCTCCGGGGTCAACTCCATCCCTTGCATGTCATAGTTCATCACGAAGATCTAGTAGCTTAGTGATAGTGTCTAGAGAACTCTATCAATCACTATCTTATCTGGAAGTTTAACTCCCACTTGATTTAAGTGATTGTAGCACCCAGACATTCTAAGCACATGCTCATTAGCTGAGCTATTCTCCTCCATCTTGTTGGCAAAAGAACTTGTCAGAGGTCTCATACCTCTCAATACGGGCATGAGCCTGAAATCCCAATTTCAGCTCTTTGAACATCTCATATGTCTTATGGCGTTCAAAACATCATTCGGATCCTGATTCTAAGCCGTAAAGTATGGTGCACTAAACTATCAAGTAGTCATCAGGATGTGTCTGTCAGGTGTTCACAACATCCACAGACGACGTTGTAGGGGTTTGCACATCGAGCGGTGCATCAAAGACGTAAGCCTTCTGCGTAGCAGTGAGGACACTCCTCGGACTACGGACCTAGTCCGCATCATTGCTTACAATATCTTTCAACTTAATCTTTCTCTAGGAACGTATTGAAACAGGGAGCTACAACGTGAGCTATTTATCTACAACATATTTTCGAAGACAATTTAGACTATGTTCATGATAATTGAGTTCATCTAATCAAATTATTTAATGAACTCCCACTCAGATAGACATCCCTCTAGTCATCTAAGTGAAACATGATCCGAATCGACTAGGCCGTGTCCGATCATCACGTGAGACAGACTAGTCATCAACGGTGAACATCTCGTGTTGATCGCATCTTCTATACGACTCATGTTCGACCTTTCGGTCTTCCATGTTCCGAGGCCATGTCTGTACATGCTAGGCTCGTCAAGTCAACCTAAGTGTTTCGCATGTGTCCCGAGGCCATGTCTGTACATGCTAGGCTTGTCAACACCCGTTGTATTTGAACGTTAGAATCTATCACACCCGATCATCACGTGGTGCTTTGAAACGATGAACCTCCGCAACGGTGCACAGTTAGGGGGAACACTTTTCTTGAAATTTTAGAGAGGGATCATCTTATTTAAGCTACTATCGTTCTAAGCAAATAAGATGTAAAACATGATAAACATCACATGCAATCAAATAGTGACATGATCTGGCCAATATCATTTTGCTCCTTTTGATCTCCATCTTCGGGGCTCCATGATCGTCATTGTCACCGGCATGACACCATGATCTCCATCATCATGATCTCCATCATCGTGTCTTCTTGAAGTTGTCTCGTCATCTATTACTTCTACTACTATGGCTAACGCTTTAGCAATAAAGTAAAGTAATTACATGACGTTTATGTTGACACGCAGGTCATAAATAAATTAAGACAACTCCTATGGCTCCTGCTGGTTGTCATACTCATCGACATGCAAGTCGTGATTCCTATTACAAGAACATGATCAATCTCATACATCACATATATCATTCATCACATCCTTTTGGCCATATCACATCACAAGGGATATGCTGCAAAAACGAGTTAGACGTCCTCTAATTGTTGTTGCAAGTTTTTACGTGGCTGCTATAGGTTTCTAGCAAGAACGTTTCTTACCTACGCCAAAACCACAACGTGATATGCCAATTTCTATTTACCCTTCATAAGGACCCTTTTCATCAAATCCGATCCGACTAAAGTGGGAGAGACAGACACCCGCTAGCCACCTTATGCAACTAGTGCATGTCAGTCGGTGGAACCAGTCTCATGTAAGAGTACGTGTAAGGTCGGTCCGGGCCGCTTCATCCCACGATGCCGCCGAATCAAGATAAGACTAGTAACGGCAAGTAAATTGAAAAATCGACGCCCACAACTGCTTTGTGTTCTACTCGTGCATAGAAACTACGCATAGACCTAGCTCATGATGCCACTGTTGGGGAACGTAGCAGAAATTCAAAATTTTCTACGCATCACCAAGATCAATCTATGTAGTAATGTAGCAACGAGGGAAGGAGAGTGCATCTACATACCCTTGTAGATCGCTAAGCAGAAGCGTTCAAGTGAACGGGGTTGATGGAGTCATACTCGTCGTGATCCAAATCACCGATGATCCTAGTGCCGAACGGACGGCACCTCCGCGTTCAACACACATACAGCCCGGTGACGTCTCCTACGCCTTGATCCAGCAAGGGGAGAAGGAGAGGTTGGGGAAGACTCCATCCAGCAGCAGCACGATGGCATGATGGTGGTGGAGGAGCGTGGTACTCCAGCAGGGCTTCGCCAAGCACCGCAAGAGACGAGGAGGGAGAGGGGTAGGGCTGCGCCAAGAAGGAGATTGAATCGTCTCTATGGCAGCCCAAAACCTCAAGTATATATAGGGGGAGGGGAGGGGCTGCGCCCCCACCTAGGTTTCCACCCCTAGGGGTGGCGGCCAGCCCTAGATCCCATCTAGGAGGGCGGCAAAGGGGGGACAGAGGGGGGCGCACCACTAGGTGGGCCCTAGGCCCATTCGAGCCTAGGGTTTGCCCCCTTCCACTCTCCCTTGCGCCTTGGGCCTTGGTGGGGGGCGCACCAGCCCACCAAGGGCTAGTCCCCTCCCACACTTGGCCCATGCAGCCCTCCGGGGCTGGTGGCCCCACTTGGTGGACCATCGGGACCCTCCCGGTGGTCCCGGTACATTACCAATAAAACCCGAAACTTTTCCGGCGACCAAAACAGGACTTCCCATATACAAATCTTTACCTCCGGACCATTCCGGAACTCCTCGTGACGTCTGGGATCTCATCCAAGACTCCGAACAACATTTGGTAACCACGTATATCTATTCCCTATAACCCTAGCGTCATCGAACCTTAAGTGTGTAGACCCTACGGGTTCGGGAACCATGCAGACCTGACCGAGATAACTCTCCGGTCAATAACCAACAGCGGGATCTGGATACCCATGTTGGCTCCCACATGTTCCACGATGATCTCATCGGATGAACCACGATGTCGCGAATTCAATCAATCCTGTATACAATTCCCTTTGTCTATCGGTACGATACTTGCCCGAGATTTGATCGTCGGTATCCCGATACCTTGTTCAATCTCGTTACCGGCAAGTCTCTTTACTCGTTCTGTAACACATCATCCCGTGATCAACTCCTTGATCACATTGTGCACATTATGATGATGTCCTACCGAGTGGGCCCAGAGATACCTCTCCGTTTACACGGAGTGACAAATCCCAGTCTCGATTCATGCCAACCAACAGACACTTTCGGAGATACCTGTAGTGTACCTTTATAGCCACCCAGTTACGTTGTGACGTTTGGCACACCCAAAGCACTCCTACGGTATCTGAGAGTTGCACAATCTCATGTTCTAAGGAAATGATACTTGACATTAGAAAAGCTTTAGCATACGAACTACACGATCTTTGTGCTAGGCTTAGGATTGGGTCTTGTCCATCACATCATTCTCCTAATGATGTGATCCCGTTATCAACGACATCCAATGTCCATGGTTAGGAAACCGTAACCATCTATTGATCAATGAGCTAGTCAACTAGAGGCTTACTAGGGACATGGTGTTGTCTATGTATCCACACATGTATCTAAGTTTCCTATCAATACAATTCTAGCATGGATAATAAACGATTATCATGAACAAGGAAATATAATAATAACCAATTTATTATTGCCTCTAGGGCATATTTCCAACACATAGTACGAAAGTACTTTGCGATGGAAAGTGCCTGGAAAACCGAAATAAAATTTTGGGACAATCCGGCCCTGAATACAAACCCAGTCGAAATAAAAGGGTGCATCATCACCAGACACCCGGGTTCAATACCAAAAAGCAAAAGCCCTCTACAGGCACGAAACCGTACTAGAAGGATGGCTTAATGGACCCTGTAAAATCCACAGTGCAGAGGGCGCCACACCAACTCACAGCCTTAGAGCATGTTGGATCCTCCGGCAGGTGGCAAAAATTGGCGAAGATCTTCTAATTCCAGAAGCCACAGAAAGCCACCCCAGAGACACCAGTATGGTATTAACAGTCTTCGAGACTTTCGCATCAAATAATATGCGAAAAAGAACACTCCGCAGCCTTGCCGAAGTCTACCAAGTAGCAACAATAAACCCATGGAGTGACACGGCTATTACTTTTAACGCCAGTGATGAACCTAAATTCCGAACAGCCCGAGCACCAGCCACATTGGTCCTCAGTCCAATAGTGGACGGCTTTCGTCTTACCAAGGTACTCATGGATGGCGGCAGCGGATTGAACCTCATTTATGAGGAAACCCTTAGAAAAATGGAAATAGACTGGAATTGCATTGAGCGAAGGAGCACAACCTTTAGAGGAATAATCTCCAGTCGGGAAGCGCGCTGTACAGGAAAAATTACACTAGATGTTGTGTTCGGCACGCCGGATAATTACAGGTCCGAAGAGGTCACGTTCCAAGTGGCCCCGTTCAGTAGCGGATATCACGCTCTGCTAGGGCGGGAAGCGTTTACAATCTTCCAAGCAATACCCCATTACGGGTACATGAAGCTCAAGATGCCCGGGCCTAACGGAATCATCTCTCTCGCTAGTGATCTGGACATAGCACTCTGCGCCGAAAACAAGACAGCCGCACTGGCCCTCGAGGCGCTATCCGAAGCCCTAGCGGCTGAGGAACTAACTGCACTGCGCTCCATGGTGAATAGGGACGATGTGATACTCGACAAAAGATCCAAGTCCACCTCCTTTAAACCGGCGGACATAATAGTCAAATTCCAGGTCCATCCAACGAACCCCAATAAAACAGCTTCCATTGGGGCACAGTTAAACTGTGATGTAGACGCCGCACTGCGAGAGTTCCTACAAGAGAACTGGGACATTTTCGCCTGGCACCCTTCAGACATGCCAGGAATCCCACGCAGGTTGGCCGAACACAGCTTAAATATCCTAAAAGGATTCAAGCCAGTCAAACAGGCTCTTCGGCGTTTTTCTGAACCTAAGAGACATACCATGGGAGAGGAACTAGCCAAGCTATTGGAGGCCGGATTCATCAAAGATATAAAACATCAGGACTGGCTAGCAAACCTGGTAATGGTACCAAAGAAGGACAAATCCTGGCGCCTATGCGTTGATTTTAAAGACCTTAATAAGGCTTGCCCAAAGGATCCCTTCCCTCTCCCCCGCATCGATCAAATTATCGATGCTACCGCAGGACACGATTCGTTGTGTTTCCTCGACGCATACTCCGGCTACCATCAAATAAAGATGGCAGAGTTAGACCAAGCCGCAACGGCATTCATCACACCATACGGCCCATTCTGCTTCAACACAATGCCCTTCGGGCTCAAAAACGCCGGCGCAACATATCAGCGCATGATTCAGACATGTCTGGCAAACCAGATCGGCAAAACAGTGGAGGCATACGTAGATGATGTGGTCGTTAAAACAAGACATGTCGAATCTCTAGTAGATGACTTGAGGCTAACATTCAATAACCTCCGAACATACGACATCAAGCTCAACCCGGAAAAATGCGTTTTTGGCGTTCCAGCCGGAAAGCTCTTGGGCTTCATTGTATCCGGTAGAGGAATTGAAGCAAATCCAGCCAAGATCCGAGCTCTGTCATAATTGGATATCCCAAAGGACCTCAAACAAATACAAAAATTAACCGGATGCGTGGCGGCTCTAAGCCACTTTATCTCCCACTTGGGAGAAAAGGCCCTACCCCTTTACCGCCTCCTTCGGCGCACCGAACACTTCGAGTGGACGGATGCAGCCACGGCCGGACTCGATGAAATAAAAGCCATCTTGGCAACAAACCCAGTCCTGGCCGCGCCAAACATTGGCGAACCAATGTTATTATACATTACAGCAACCCATCAGGTCGTAAGAGCAGTGCTCGTCGTCGAACAAGAAACGGACGGACACAAATTCCCCCTTCAAAAGCCGGTCTATTATGTGTCCACTGTCCTTACTCCGTGCAAGTCACGGTACCCGCATTATCAAAAGATTGCGTACGCGGTATTTATGGCATCCCGGAAGCTGCTACACTACTTTCAAGAGTGTTCAATAACAGTAGCCTCGGAAGTGCCACTTAACGATATTATAAACAATCGCGACGCGACGGGCCGGATTGCAAAATGGGCCATTGAGCTCCTCCCGTTCGACATAACTTACAAGCCACGGCGAGCTATCAAGTGGCAAGTTTTGGCCGACTTCGTCGCAGAATGGACGGAGGCCGAACTCCCTAAAGAGTACGGCACATATTCAAACTGGGTCATGCACTTCGACGGCTCCAAAATGTTGGCCGGTCTAGGGGCTGGCGTCGTTTTGACATCCCCCACAGGAGACACAGTTCAATACGTACTCCATATAATGTACACAGACTCCAACAATGCAACCGAATATGAGGCCCTTTTACATGGTCTCCGGATGGTAGTATCCATGGGCATTCAACGCCTAGATGTGCGCGGGGACTCGAACCTCGCAATATCCCAAATAAATGGAGACTTTGATGCCAAGGATCCAAAAATGGCAGCTTATCGCAACGCCGTCCTAAAAATGTCAGCTCGGTTCAAAGGGCTCGAATTTCACCATATAGCCTTGGAAAATAATCAGGCGGCAGACGTCCTGGCACGCATCGGCGCAAAACGCGATGTAGTCCCCCCCAACATCTTCTTGGAAAGGATGTTCAAGCCATCCATAGTACGGGAAGGGGAACTCGGCAATAACAGCCCGGACCCAACCGCACTGCCCGACACCGAACACTCTGACATAATTGGAGGCTCTGCCAATGAAATAACACCTTCAGCCCACGTAATAATGGCTGTCATCGCCCCGTGGACAGAACCATTCCTCGCCTACCTTACTAGGCAGGAACTCCCCGAGGACCAAAATGAGGCACGCTGCATAGTGCGGCGATCTAAAGCCTATAAAGTCCATGAGGGAGAGCTTTATAAGAAAAGCACTACCGAAGTCCTTCAAAGGTGCATCTCCGAAGAGGAAGGGCGGAACCTCTTGGCTGAAATTCATGCTGGACTCGGCGGTCATCACGCTGCAGCTCAGTCCCTTGTAAGCAAGGCCTTCCGTACAGGCTTCTATTGGCCGACGGCCCGGGCAGACGCCCAGGACTTAGTCCAACGATGCGTCAGTTGCCAGCTTTTTGCAAACCAAAGCCATATGCCACCCACTGCCCTCCAAACTATCCCCATCACTTGGCCCTTCGCGGTCTGGGGGCTTGACATGGTTGGACCCCTTAAAGGCGGAACCCACAAGAAAAAATACTTACTGGTCATGGTGGATAAGTTCACCAAATGGATAGAAGCCAAGACTATTAAGACGGTCGAATCTGGACCGGTGATAGACTTTATATCCGGGGTTGTACACCATTACGGCGTCCCCCACAACATCATCACTGATAATGGCACGAACTTTACGGCCGACGAGGTAAAACTCTAGTGCAAAAACATGGGCATCAAGCTCGATTATGCTTTCGTCTATCACCCACAAACTAATGGCCAGGTCGAACATGCAAATGGTCTTATCATGAGCGGCATCAAACCCAGATTAGTGCGGTCCCTTAAGGAATCTAATACACACTAGGTAGAGGAGCTCGACTCCGTACTCTGGGGGCTGCGGACCATGCCGAATCGCACCACCGGATACACACCATTCTTCATGGTGTACGGTGCAGAGGCAGTTTTGCCCTGCGACATAATTCATGACTCACCTCGAGTGCGCATGTACGAAGAAAGAGAAGCCGAGCTCGATCGGTAGGATAGTTTGGACGCCTTGGAGGAAGAGTGTGACGTGGCAAAAGCCCATTCCGCATTCTATCAACAGCAGGCTCGAAGATACCAAAGCAAAGAAGTACGGGCCAAAATTTACAACGTTGGCAAATTAGTTCTACGCCTGCCGGACAAGAAAAACGACAAACTTAAGCCCAAGTGGGAAGGTCCCTTCATAATTGACCAAGTCCTGACTGGTGGAGCGTACCGTCTGCGAGATGCATCGGATAACCGACTCGAGCCGAACCCATGGAACACAGCCCGTCTCCGAAGATTCTATGCCTAGCGCCGGACTCTGTGTTCGTCTCCTTCCTTCGTCCATTTTTTATATATACTTTTTGTCTTACATTTCTCTCCTTCTCCTCTCTCTCTCTCTTATAGCCATTAAAGGCTCATAAAGTGACGCGCTATCCGCACTCATTAAACCTGGGGGCTTCTTTAAACAGAAGCTTATTTATACGGGCTTCATGCCCAACACATGTGTCACACTTCCGCATGTACCTTTTATTCACCATTATATGCATCGATATGACTTAAGTTTTGGCCAAGCTGGGTTGCCTGGCTCCTGTGCTTACCCCTACGTTCCCGATTGTTCGGCTAGGTGGTAAAGGGAGCACCTCTGCGATTGTTACTGCCGGGTCAGCCGGATGTGTACCTCAGACTGGGTGAATCCGAAAGCTAGCGTTCTTAAGGGAATATTCGGTCGGTGAACTAAAGATGATCTTTTTTCACTTATTTATCTATACGCGCCTAGATGTTTTTCCTGCGTCTCTTTTCGCAAAATGGACATGCACTTTAGGGCATGCCTCCTAGGGAAAGGAACCCCTAACGGAACTATTCTCCCTGGAAGATGTTTCTTACTAACCATGTAATATAACATAACTAGTTGGGCACTTGTCTGTTCAAGCACTAATGACCCCTACGCCTGGTCTCCATGCATACCCCGGTTCTTATATAACCGCGAGGGTATTCGGACACACTCCGGACCATCAGGTCCCGAGGTTGAAGCGAAAAGGTCGGCCATGACAAACGATCTACAATCCGGCTGGAAGGCATTACACATGTCAATTATAATTACATAGTCAATCTGACTGATTGTATTCCTCTTCAATACCATCTAACAGGCTGTCTAGTTTACAGTCCTGTTGGGAATACTTTGCGGCCAATTCTACTTGGCCGTATACTAAGCTCACAGGGATCTCCTTCCCATTGGGCCCCACGGGTCCGACCTCGGCTATGTGGTTTGGGTCAGCCTTCGTGTACCGCGTCTTCACCATGGCCCAGGCCTCCCTGGCGCCTTGATGGTAGGCCGACATCTTCCATAATCGGAAGCGCCGCCGCACTCCCTTCAGGTTCTCTACAAGCTCTCCAAGGCCTTCGGGCATGGAGATGGATGGCCACAAGGCCTGGGCAACGCTTTGCATCACCTGCTGAACTCGCTCTTGCAATTGTGAGAGCTCGGGAAGAAGGTCACCCATAGAACCGGGCATTTCCTCTGCAGGACGACCTATTAGCATACCTACAGACATTACTCTGTTAGTCGACTTCCTCGTCGAACTCTTTTTTCAAAGTTCATTTAAGAACTTACTATATATGATGCGTCGAAGCCGCTGCTTCTTCTTCACGGAGTCCAACAGCTGGGCACGAACATCCTTCAGTTCAACGCCCAGCTTGGTGTTGGCATCTTGGAGATCGTTCTTCTCCCACCTCACCTTTGTCAGCACGCTCTCACCAGCCTTCAGCTGGCGTCGGAGTTGTTGCTCTTCCGGATTTAATCCGGTTCCATCTGCAATTTCATTTGTCAGATTTGCACCCACACCGCACTTCACAAAATACTTATCTTTCAAAGTGTATATTACCAGAGGGGGTCTCCTTGGGCTCCCCTGTCGCGGCTAGTGCGGCCTCAAGTTGGGATTTGCACTCTTCCAGCTCCCGGGACAGTAGGGTATTCTTTTCTGTAAGAACCTGCATAACAAATGATCCTTAAATCAGTTATTCTAACTGTTTCAAGTGTCGGGGGCTACTGGTATATATATAATTACCAAAATTTTCTTACCCGTATGTCTTTTACATATTGCTCCGTGGCTTTGGCTAGACCATTTTGAGCGGCACGGAGGTACGCATCTCCCGAATTGAAGGCATCCAATGCCTCTTGGGAGAAACAAGCGTCACGAAGAACTGTCCGGCGATGCCTATGGTTCATGGCACTTTCCACCTCAGAATTGGTGGCAGAATGCCTGTCCGCATCCTCTGTCGGAGGAGCATCCGGTGCGCGCCTCGTGTTCGCCTCCGCTTCCGGACCAGGCTTTGGAGCCTAGCCGGTGGAGGCGCGATTGGCAACCTCTCCGGATATAGTCCGGCGAGGTCTCTTCGTCCTGAAGAGAGCACGAGCGTTAGTATGCCTTGAAGGAATAACACCTGGGAATAAGATGGCGCGCTATACCTTTGCGCAGGCATCTCAGTCCGGACCGCACTTCTTTTCAGCCCGCGGGGCCTTGCCGCCCCTCGTTGGCTAGTCGCCGCAGGCTCGGCCTCCTGTCTCAAGGACCTCCCATGCAAAACACGGTTGTCATATGGCAATCGAAAATACGCGAGGATAGATCCCTTTGCAAAGTGCTGGGACTTCGGTCTCAGTTACCTGTGAGGCTGGGAGTAGCCCTGGGTAATCGGCTGTAATGGCCACTAAGGCGTTGTCCTTGCTCAATTGATGAAACACCCCATCAATCAGCTCCACAGATAAGTCCGGATCCTCTTGAGAGGCCGGGTCGAGGGACCGTCCCGGATCCTCGGGTTGTGGAGGAGGGCTGTTTATTTCTTTAACAGCCTGGCGCAGTTCCTGCGTTGAAGTCATTAGACTGAATATTTAACGATGGGAATATAAAACGGATGGGCAAGTAAAAGTGTCCACTTACCCAAGTTGGGGGATTATACATAGAAAATCCACCTTGTGGGTTGACGCAGAGAAATTCCTCCTCTTCTCCCTTATACAAAGCGGACAAGGTCTTTATTAGAGCAGCAGCCGAATCTGGCCCCTTACGGCCGTGGCGGGTGGCGTCGTCCTCCCCGTTGAAGTCCCACATGGGGTGGCCTCTATACTGGAGCGGCTGCACCCCTCGCATGATGCATGCGGCCATGACCCCGATCATGGTCAGTCCGGAATGGGCTAACAATCTTATCCGGCCCATCAGGTAAAGAACGTCCTTGTCGCTTTCCCTTTGAGGGCTCCGTGGACGCCTGCTTAGGCGCTTCTTTTGGGGAGCACTGTCGAACTCAGGGAGGCCGATCCGGACAGGATCCGGCAGCGGGACGTCCTCTATATAAAACCATTCCGAAGGCCAGTCCTCGGACGCCTTCTTTGGGGTTCCGGATAGATATCCGGTCCCGGTGATGCGCCACACTTCGGCTCCTCCCACTTGATATATTGACCCCTTCTGAGAACGGGGCACAAGGCATAATAGCCTTTTCCACAACGCGAAATGAGCCTCGCAGCCCAAAAACAGCTCGCAAAGGGCTATGAAGCCCGCGATATGCAATATGGAGGCAGGCGTGAGGTTGTGCAGCTGGAGGCCATAGAACTCCAGGAGTCCCCGGAGAAACAGATGAATTGGAAATCCGAGCCCTCTTATTAAGTAAGGGACAAGGCATACCCGCTCTCCTTTGGAGGGATTGGGGGCACTCTCCGCTTGCTCTCCGCCATTATAGGTGGCAAGTCCGGCTCGAACCGGGACCATATAGGCCGGGGGGAGAAATCCCTTGGTCTGGAGCGTCGCTAGCTCGCTGTAATGGATGGAGCACCTCTTCCAATCTCCAAGCTGAGGGCTGGAAGGGCGAGAGGAGGAGCTGCGGCGGTCGTCCATGATAGAATGGACCTCTGTCGGATACGCTCTGATGAATACTCGCGGAAGGGAGAAGGTGTGGTTTGGATCTAAATCCTCGTCGCCTTAAATAGGCGGCTCATTCACGCGACTAGGGGTGTAAATATAAATAAAACACCCTGACTTTTCGTATTCGTTTGACACGTGGAAGACAGCCATTATTGGGCGTAGAAGCCAAGGAGCACTACATTTACAAGAAACCGGACACTATTCAACAGGTACACGGAATTTGGAGGAGAACCTGCCTTGCAATGCCGAAGACAATTTGCGCGCCGGACTCGTCATCATTGAAGCCTGGTTCGGGGGCTACTGAGGGAGTCCTGGATTAGGGGGTGTCCGGATAGCCGAACTATACCTTCGGCCGGACTCCTGGACCATGAAGATACAAGATTGAAGACTTCGTCCCGTGTTCGGAAGGGACTTTCCTTGGCGTGGAAGGCAAGCTTGGCGATACGGATATGTAGATTTCCTACCATTGTAACCGACTCTGTGTAACCCTAGCCCTCTCCCGTGTCTATATAAACCGGAGGGTTTTAGTCCGTAGGAAGAACAATCATACCATAGGCTAGCTTCTAGGGTTTAGCCTCTCTGATCTCGTGGTAGATCTACTCTTGTACTACCCATATCATCAATATTAATCAAGCAGGACGTAGGGTTTTACCTCCATCAAGAGGGCCCGAACCTGGGTAAAACATTGTGTCCCTCGTCTCCTATTACCATCCGCCTAGACGCACAATTCGGAACCCCCTACCCGAGATCCGCCGGTTTTGACACCGACAGCGCCCTTGCCATCTCACCGCGTCTCTTTCTATCCTTCATTTCCTTGTTCCCCTCTGAACTCTTATTTTCTTCAGTTAACAGCAAACTCCTTCAAGTTCGCCGCCTCGAGCCCCTGCCTCGACTCCTCGTGCGTGGATCCGTTCGCCCTCGCTCCGTTCCCGCGGGATCCGGCGTGATCCGGCCGGAGGGAGCCCCGCCGCAGCGACCCCCCTGCTTCCTGTCGCCATGGCGCCGCTGCAGTTCTTCTGCTTCTGCAGTGAGATGCAGTAGCGCTGCATCGAGCGCACACCTTCCACGTGCATGGGCCTCCTCTTGCCCACCAAGGCCAGCACCGCCCCAGCCTCATCCGGCCCAGCTCCGCAGCGCCACCCTGGCCGAGCGCCGGATTCAGCCTCAGGGCCAATGTGAGCAGCCCGAGCTCCCTTGCACTGTTGGGCCGTCTAAGGTTCGGCCCGGGACATGTTTTTTTCGCAGAGCGATTTTCCTATTTATCCAGAAAACTGCCAGTTTACAGTTTAGTCCCTAGTCTTCATGCATATTATAACTTATGATCTATGCATCATATGTAAAAACTCCAAATATGAAAAATGCTTAGATTTGCATCTAGATTCATAATCTCCAACTTTCATGCATGTTTAAAATGTTTAAACTTGTTGTTTGCTTTGTTTTGCTATATTTCCATGCTAAAATGCTTTAATTCATAACTTAATAACCATAGCTCCAAATTTAATAAACTTTATATGTAAATGGGGTAGAAAAATGCATATTTTAACATGGTGACTTTACTTTGCATGTTTAATAACTCTGAAATTATTTTTAGGGCAGAACAGTACCATACCTTAAAATATGTATATGGGGTTTTACCGGAATTGTTGTTCATTGTTTCCGGCCTCATTTAAACTTTCCTAGTGTCACACCCTAGCTAGTTCAAGCATTAGAGTGTGCATCATGTTTAAATTCCTCTTAAATTTGAAATGGGGAAGACAGAACCCCCAGCACCCCCTGGAAACAACTAGGGTTTACTAAAATTATTTTCAATGAACCCAAAATGCCCTTCACAAAATGTTCATCATTTCTGGATTGGGCTAAAACCACTGGCAAAAATGGTGCACTCTTTTCTAGGACATTCTGGTTTTTTTGAATTAAATCATAAGTATTTGAATTTGGGCATTTAAATGCTATAAAATAATTTTAATGCTCAAATAATTCTGGAAATAAGTGTGGGCTGTTGGGAATAATCTAAAAAAGAGCCCCTGATTATTTTCAAGATTTTTAAAGATGTCTAGGTATTTTTAATAAAGCCCAACGGTTGCAGAAAAATAGAAAAAGGAAAACAAATCAGAAAAAGAGAGAGAGAGAAACTTACCTGGCGCGGCCCAGCTATCTCACCCGCCGGCCCATCTGGCGGCCCAGCACTGTGCTGGCCCGCGCCAGCCAGCTGCTTCTTCCCCGCCAGGCAGGCAGGGAGGTGACGCCGGCGTGCCCGAGCTCGCCACGGCGTCACCTGCTTGCCGCCCGCACCCCTGGACGCCTGGACGCCTCCACGTCGCACCCCGAAGCCCCTGGACACGCCATTCCCCCCTGTCTCTCTCCTTTCGCCGTTCCCCATCCTGGCCGACGCTCTTGTCACCGCACCATCGTCGTAGCCATGCCCTTCGTCGTCCTCGCGTCGCGTCATCGTGTCCACGAGCTCTGCCGTCATCGATTACATCGAGTGGGTCGAGCCCCGAGCGCTCACTCGCCCCGGAGACGCTGCACCGAGCTCGTCCTGAACTACGGCCACCGGAGATCCCCTTCGCCGCCCCCGCCGCATCAGCTCATCTCCGACCTCTCCGACTGCCTCGACGAGACCCCTGTGAGCTCAGCAACCTCCCCACCCTCTTCGTTCTCTCTCTCGAGCCCCATAACGACTACATGTAGATCACCCGCACGCACCGCCACGGAGCTCGTCACCGACGAGGCTCCAGCCAGCCAATGGCCACGCCACCCTATCCACTAGTCCTACCGCACCTCCAGGAGCTCAACGCACAAATCCACATGCCTCCCCGTGCCCCCTAGCGACTAGTTCATCTTCACCCGAGCTCCGGTCGCTGCCAAACTCGTCGTCGGCGACGTTTCCGGCCACCCCAGCTCCACCCACCGCCACCACTCGACGCGGCTTCCTCCCTGCATCACGTAGATAGTCTCCGCCGCCCTTTTGGTCGCCGGAGTGCAAATTCCGCGTTGCTCCGTCGCGTCTGGCCTCGCCGGCAGCTAGACGCCGGCGAGTTGACCCTGTTTGACCCCCGTGTGGGCCTAGGTAGACCCCCCTGAGTCTATGACAGGTGGGGCCGGCCTGCTAATTAGTTTAGGATTAATTTTAACTAAATTTAATTAGTTTATACACTGACATGTGGGCCTAGGCCCCATTAACAGCTAATTAGTGTTAATTTAATTCTGATAATTAGCTGAGTCACTGACAGACAGGGCCCACCAGTCAGGTTTGACCTGGCCGACCCAGTTGACCGCTGACGTCACACCTATGTCATGCTGGCGCATTAATTCAATTACTGTATTTATTCTTTAATAGGAAATTCCAGAAAATAGCCAAAACTTCTAAAAATCATAGAAAATCAACCATAGCTCCAAATGCAAAGATTTATATATGAAAAATGATCAGAAAAATTCAATCTATCCATCTATAAAGGTTTCATGCATGAAAAAACAAGTTAATCTTGCTGTTTAAGCAGAATAAGGTAATGCACTAATAAGGCCATGTTTAATGAGCTAACATTTGAATCTTTGATTCAAATGAGTTCATCCCCTCCTGTTTTAGCTTGCATTAGGCCAAGACACTTTCATCTTGCCATGTCATAGCATGCATCATATTGTTGCATATTGCCATGTGTTGATTATGTTCGGTGTGTCTTTTGTGGTAGGTTCTGCCTCCGAGGATAACCCCGAGTACCCGTCTGAAGGGCAGTACCCTACTACCTCTACAATAGGCAAGCAACCCATTGATCATTCCGATACAAACCCATGTTCTTGCTCCTGCTCTTGTTTACTGCATTAAGACAACGCGATTCAAACTGCTATGTGCTACGGTAGTTGAACCCTTATCCTCTGCATGACCTGTCATTGCCACAGTAACTAGATGAAACCCACTAGCATGTGTAGGAGTTGATTGAGCCATGAATGTGATTCCTACCTTGCTATGCCTGCTATGCTTAGAGTTGTGTCAGGTCTGGTTCATCTGGGTGATGGGCTAGAGTGATATGATTATGTCGGTAATATGAGGGATGTGTTGAACATGTTTTGGTAAAGGTATCGATGAGAGGCCATGTAGGAGTACATGGTGGGTTGTTTCATTGAGACCGTCCATAAGAACTAAGATCTGTATGTGTGATTTAAGATGCAGTTACTACCGTACATTGGGCCCGAAACCAATGGACCCTCTCGGCTTCTTAATCACCCTAGTACTCTGTCCAGGAGTTGCAAATAGTTTCTGGTGTTTGTAGGTTATGTGTTGGCGGCCATGCGTAGCGCTGACCCTAGGGGTGGGCTATGTTGCAGTAGATACACCGTTTGGCGTCTCAGGACCCTGTTCACATCGTTCGGGGCCGTATGTGGAAACCTCGGCCAGACTCCCTGCGAATGGAACCTGGATAGGCGATAAACCTGGACTAGAGACTTAAGTGTTTAGGTAGGCCGTGGCCGACACCCTCTCTGGGCTTCCGCTTGAAGGTTGCCGAGTACATGTCATGTAAACGGCAGTAAGTGGTGAAAGCGTGTATGAAGAAGTATACCCCTGCAGGGTTAACATCATCTATTCGAATTGCCGCGTCCGTGGAAAAGGACTACTTGGTTGCCTATACAGTTCATAGACAAGTTAACGGTTACTACTAAAAGACTCAAGATAAGTGTGAGTACCGAGGATGGCCCTCTCGTAGGATGACGAGGGAGGATCCCCGGTGGAGTATTGTGTTGGTGAGTAGTGGACTCGTGTGCGAAAACTATTTTATTAGTGGAGTTCCGTAGGATAGCCTAGCCAAGAGTCAAAGCTGGCTTGCTGCAATAACCCCACCACCTTCTTGAGAATGAGCATGTATATTAGGTTCTGATGTAAGACTTGCTGAGTACCTTGTACTCATGTTTGCTTATTTATTGTTTTCAGACGACAACACCGCCCCCTCCGATGGGTTTTATGTAGACCTTGATGTCGACGAGTGACTAGCCACCCAGGTGGTGATCCTGGCCATGGAGGGCCCTATGTAGATAGACAGGCTTCGAGAAGCCTTCTTTCTTTCTTGTGTCTGTACTCAGACTAGTTGCTTCCGCTTGTGTTTGTATGATTGTATGACTTAAGTGTCGGGTCGTGTGACCCCTATCTGTATGAACATGTTATGTATGGCTCTCTAGAGCCTTTAAATAATGTACTTGAGTTATAGAGTTTTGTTGTGATGCCATGTTATATGTACTCATATCGGGCATATTGTGTGTATGATTGAAATGCTTGGTATGAGTGGGATCCGACAATCTAGTGGTTTATCGTTGGCAGCCTTTCTTATGGGGAAATGTAGTCTAGTGTTCCTCGAGCCATAGTAGTCCGCTATAGCCCGGTTCACCGAAGTCCTGCTAGCCCAGCACTACTGCTCAGGACACTTGACTGGCCGGCATGTGTTTCACGTCGTTCCTATGTCTGTCCCTTCGGGGAAATGTCACGCGGTGACATCCGGAGTCCTGTTAGCCCAGTGCTACTGCCCAGAATCACTCGCTGATGACCGACATGCTCGATGTGATTCATGTATGTCTGTCTCCATAGGTCTGTGCCGCTTTGGGTTCACGACTAGCCATGTCGGCCCGGGTTCTCTGTCATATAGATGCTAGCAACACTATCATATACGTGAGCCAAAAGGCGCAAACGGTCCTGGGCCATGGTAAGGCGACACCCGTGGGATACCGTGCATGAGGCCGCAAAGTGATATGAGGTGTTACCGGCTAGATCGATGTGACTTGGAATCGGGGTCCTGACAGCGTTGGTATCAGAGCCGGACTGCCTATAGGTTCGTTGAGCCAAACTGGTCGATGTCGAGTCTAGAAATGCTTTAGTTATATGTAGGGGAATTGATTGTGGAAGGGAACGTAAGGCTCTTTTACTCCTTTACATTATGTCCTCTGATCTGAGTCATTCTCTTCTCATTCAACATGGGTTAAGGACTAGGCTCTCTTCTTCTATCAGGTTCACGTGTTACTAATCCGTAGTAGCTTATAGGATTGTTGTTACAAGCCTCAGTACAGTTTCTACTATTTTTAGTATGTTGCTAATTGAATCAGAACCTTGATATGATGTTGTTGAGTGGTATTGCAAATTGTTGTGGATGTCTCAAATCTTTTTTGAGCATTTACAGTTGTTATGCTGTCCAATTTTCCCTAGAAATTCTAATGTCTTTGCATTGTGGTTGTGCTTTCAGATGGCCAACCGTGCTCAAAACCAAGTGGTTCGCCTGACCCGGTGCCTCGACGTGCCCGGTCATACTGCTATGTTAGTCCGGGTAATGATCGAGACGGGTTACCATTGGTATCTTGAATACACCGTCCAAGAGCAATTCCGAGACTTTAATCAAAGCCAATATTTCTGCACCGTCAGGATATTTCCTTCTTATCCTGGATCTACCGAGCCCCTCCACTATTCCTATGGACTCGGGGTTACTGTTGAGATGGCTGTGCAGGATGCTGCCTATTCCATGATGACCATCATGCGAGTCCGGACTGGCCTGCTTCAGAACACCGACTTCCGTTACATGCCAGCTTCACTTCCGGGAGCGCAAGGGTATCTTCAGGCTATCTATGCTGACTCCACTCAGGAGGAGGACTCATTAACTCGTACCACTGCCGAGATGCTCGAAGATAAGGACCGAGAGAATCGGGCCTTGAGGCTGGAGCTTTTTAATACCCGTGCTGATCATTGGGCCACATTGACTCGGTTTGCACCTGCGGTGCAAGCTAGATGTATGGATACAAGGGATCTGTATCCTGTGAGATCTGCTCTGCCAGACATGGTGGATTGGCGTGATGTGGGAGCCATCACCCCACCCCGTGGTCCCCGCAGGCCACTGTTTGTTGGTCCAAGACCTCATCTTAGCCCCTTTGGTCCACAAGCTCCTCAGAACCGTTTGTTCCCGGATAATCACGTTGAACTTCCAGGCTATGGAGGTGACTTCTCTGAGGACTACTACGGAGCTGTCTGAGTTAGTAGTAGTATCACCAGTATTGTAATAGTTGTATCTCCACTGTCCTGCGTGACTTGTGGAATATGACTTTGTGTGTAATCAATTCCGGAGGCGTAGACAAATAATGTATAGGAGCTTGGAATGCCTCCGATGAGATGTAACGTCTTTCATCATAGTTGTACTATAGCCTGGGCTTGTACTAAACTATGTATGATGTGTATGACCGTTGGTATATATATGGCAGTTTTATATTACCATGAGATACGGATGAACATCTCTGCATTCCGTGTTATCCATTACATTTTGCACTTGCTTGCTAAGTTTGATCCATCCTTATCTAAACTGTTGTCTTGTTTTCTCCTAGGATGGTCAACACCCACAGCAACCCTGCTGCCCCGGAGCAGGGGGAAGCCAGTGCAGCTAGGGGTGAAAATCTGCCTCACCCGCCTTCTCTGGCCGAAGTGATGCTGGAGGCGGAAAGAAACAAGCGTGAGACTAACCGCCTGCTAGAGTGGATTGAGCAGAACACTGCACGCCATCCGCGAAATGACTTGGTGTCAATCAATGACTTTATCAAGCTGTACCCACCAAAGTTTAACCATTCCGTCGAGCCCCTCGACGCGGATGACTGGCTTTGCAGCATCACCCACAAGCTACGTTCTGCCAACGTAGCCGAAGCTGATAAGGTTACCTACACTGCCTACCATCTCGAAGGCCCTGCTAGCCTCTGGTGGGAAAACTTCGAAGCTATGCGCCCGGTCGGCCAAATTACTACTTGGGCTGAATTTAGTGAGGCTTTCCGTGAGCATCACATTCCGGAAGGTCTCATGGATCGCAAGAGGGAGGAGTTCTGCAATTTCACCCAAGGAAGACTGACTATGGATGCATATAGCCGTGAGTTTGGGAATCTGGCACGTTATGCTCCTAAACAAGTATCTACCGACGCTAAGAAGCAGGCAAGGTTCCGCAAGGGACTCAGCCCTGAGCTTCGCCGCGATCTTCATTTGCACGAGTGCACCTCCTTTCAGAAGTTGGTCAATAAAGCCATCAGCGCTGAGACAGGCCAGACTGATTATGACGCTTCACGCAAGCACTCCCGTGATTTTGGCTCTTCATCCGGCTCTGGAGCTCAGAAGCGCCGGGTGTGGATCCCAAGCACGGCACTGCCACCCAGGTTCATCCTGAGGCCATCCTTTGAGGCGCCTCGTCCCAACCAGCAGTTTGCACCGCCCAAGCCCTATGGTGGCCCCGCTGCTAGTGCTGCTCCACGCCCCAATGTGGTGACATGCTTCAAGTGTAGAGAGCCGGGTCACTATAGCCGATAGTGTCCCCAGAACAACAACCCCAATCAAACTGGAAAGTCCGTTGGCCGTGGTAAGCCCGCGGGAAAGACATTCTACGCCAAGCCGGTCACTACTACACGTGGCCATGTCAACTATGTTTCAGCCGAGGAGGCTCATGAGGATCCTAACATCGTCCTTGGTACGCTCCTTGTTAATTGCCATCCGGCATCTGTTCTTTTCGATACTGGAGCATCTCATTCATTCATATCCGAGAACTATGCTCGATTGCATAACACGACATTTTGTGACATGCCCTCTACCATGGAAATTCAAACCCCTGGCTCTAGATGGCAAACTTCTAGAGTAAGCCATGGGAACGAAATTCTTGTCGATAGACTTGTCTTCCTTGCATCCATAATAGCTCTCAAGTCCTCGGACATAAACATCATTTTGGGTATGGACTGGATGCCAGCTCATTATGCTAAGATTGATTGTGCCACTAGAACCGTTCAACTTACTCACCCATCGGGCAAGACAGTCAATGTCTTAACTCGAGTGGCCAAGCGCCAGCTTTACTCCCTAAATGCCAACCCCCTTCCAGACCTTGAGGATGTTCCGGTAGTCCGAGACTTTCCGGATGTCTTTCCAGAAGAACTGTCAGGTGTTCCACCTGACAGGGATGTCGAGTTTGTGATAGACCTTGTTCCAGGAACCGTTCCAATTTCTAGAAGACCCTACAAGATGGCACCCTTAGAACTAGCCGAGCTTAAGAACCAACTCGATGAGTCCTTGGAAAAGGGTTTCATCCGTCCTAGTTCCTCTCCTTGGGCTTGCCCCGTCCTCTTCGTCAAGAAGAAGGATGGAATGGATCGAATGGTTGTAGATTACCGACCTATCAATTTGGTCACTATCAAGAACAAGTATCCGCTTCCCAGGATCAACGATCTATATGATCAGCTCGCTGGATCCTCAGTCTTTTCCCAGATGGATTTGAGGTTGGGCTACCACCAAATCAAAATCAGAAATGGGGACATTCCCAAAACGGCCTTTGTTACTCGTTATGGCCAATACGAGTACACCGTTATGTCCTTTGGTTTAACCAATGCCCCCGCTACCTTCTCTCGGTTAATGAACTCGGTCTTCATGGAGTATTTGGATAAATTCGTCGTAGTATACCTCGATGACATACTCATCTACTCCAAGAATGAAGAGGAACATGCCGAACATCTAAGGCTGGTATTGATGAAACTTCGAGAGCATCGCCTTTATGCCAAATTCTCCAAGTGTGAATTTTGGTTGCCAGAAGTGACCTACCTAGGCCATGTAATCTCTGGTAAGGGTATTGCTGTCAATCCCGAGCAAGTTCAAGCCGTCCTTGATTGGACTCCACCTGAGACGGTCAAGCAAGTTTGGAGCTTCCTTGGCTTAGCGAGCTATTGCCGCCGCTTCGTCGAGAATTTCTCCAAGGTTGCTAAACCTCTAACTGAACTCCTCAAAAAATATAAAAAGTTCGAGTGGACCCCACAGTGCGAGTTCAGTTTTCAGGAACTGAAAAGACGCCTGACATCTGCTCCCGTACTGGTACCACCAGATTTCTCCAAGGACTTTATTATCTATTGCGACGCCTCGCAACAAGGACTAGGTTGCATACTCATGCAGGATCATCAGGTAATTGCCTATGCTTCACGACAATTACACCCACATGAGGAGAACTATCCCACACATGATCTGGAGCTTGCAGCTGTAGTCCATGCACTCAAAACTTGGCGACATTACCTCCTTGATAATCGTTGCGAGATCTTCACCGATCACCAAAGTTTAAAATATATCTTCACCCAACCAGATTTGAATCTCAGGCACAGACGTTGGGTCGAGTTGATCTCGGATTACGACTTAGGAATTACTTACACCCGGGCAAGGCCAATGTCATGGCTGATGCGCTAAGTCGTAAATCCTATTGTAACAACCTGATGTTACAACAAAGTCAACCACTTCTTCATGAGGAATTTCGTAAGCTTAACCTTCACATTGTTCCTCGAGGATTCCTATCCACCCTGGTGGCGAAACCTACCCTTACGGATCAGATCATGAAGGCACAGAAGGTAGATCCGGGAATCTCCCGTATTAAGGGAAACATTAAGAAAGGAGTCGCAAATTGTTTCTCCGTTGATGATCAAGGTGTCGTATACTTTGGAAACCGCTTAGTGGCTCCAAAGGCACGAAACCTGAGGCGGCTGATCCTTAAGGAAGCGCATGAATCCCCTCTCACCATTCATGCCGGCAGTACTAAAATGTATCAAGACCTACACCAAAGGTTTTGGTGGACTAGGATGAAGAGAGAAATCGCTCAATACATTGCTAATTGCAACGTTTGTCGTCGTGTTAAAGCAGAGCATCAACGGCCTGCTGGCACCCTTCAACCTTTGGCTATTCCCGAGTGGAAATGGGATAAAATCAGTATGGATTTCATCACTGGGTTTCCCAGGACCAAGAGAGGGAATAATGCCATCTTCGTCGTGATTGACCGTCTTTCCAAGGTAGCCCATTTCCTACCTGTTCGTGAGAGTATCACCGCTGGCCAGCTAGCTGACTTGTACATCTCCCGAATAGTGTCTCTTCATGGTGTTCCATTGGAAATTAACTCAGACCGTGGGAGTCTTTTCACCTCTCGATTTTGGGAAAGTTTCCAAAATGCTATGGGAACTCGTCTCTCTTTTAGCACCGCCTTCCATCCTCAATCAAGTGGTCAAGTAGAGCGAGTCAATCAAATTCTGGAAGATATGCTCCGAGCTTCTGTCATCTCGTTCGGAATGGGTTGGGAGAAATGCCTTCCATTCGCGGAGTTTGATTACAACAATAGTTATCAAGCTAGCTTGGGCAAGGCTCCTTTCGAAGTTCTCTATGGACGAAAATGTCGAACGCCTCTTAACTGGTCAGAAACCGGGGAAAGACAACTCTTTGGCCCGGATATGATTCAGGAAGCAGAAGAACAGGTTCGCGTTATTCATGAGAAATTGAAAACAGCCCAATCTCGTCAAAAGAGTCAATATGATTGTAAACATAAGCCTATGACTTATGAAGTCGGTGAGAAGGCTTACCTTCCGGTTACTCCGTTAAAGGGAACCCATCGTTTCAGTATCAAAGGCAAATTGGCTCCTCGTTACATTGGACCCTTTCGCATTCTTGCCAAACGAGGAGAAGTTGCCTACCAATTGGAACTACCTTCGCATCTTTCCAGAGTTCACGATGTCTTCCACATTTCTCAACTCGGGCATTGCTTCGCGGATCCTATCCGTGGAGTGGACCACGAAACACTTGATCTACAAGATAACCTCTCATATCGAGAATATCCCATTTGTATCCTTGATCAAGCCGAGCGTACCACTCGACGTCATAATATCAAGTTTCTCAAGGTTCAATGGTCACACCATTCCGAGAAAGAAGCCACTTGGGAAAGGGAGGATCGTCTTCGACTCGAGTACCCCACCTTCTTCCCGGAGGATCCTAAATCTCAGGACGAGATTCTTTTGAGTGGGGGTGAGTTGTCACACCCTAGCTAGTTCAAGCTTTAGAGTGTGCATCATGTTTAAATTCCTCTTAAATTTGAAATGGGGAAGACAGAACCCCCAGCACCCCCCCCGGAAACAACTAGGGTTCACTAAAATTATTTTCAATGAACCCAAAATGCCCTTCACAAAATGTTCATCATTTCTGGATTGGGCTAAAACCCCTGGCAAAAATGGTGCACTCTTTTCTAGGACATTCTGGTTTTTTTTTGAATTAAATCATAAGTATTTGAATTTGGGCATTTAAATGCTATAAAATAATTTAAATGCTCAAATAATTCTGGAAATAAGTGTGGGCTGTTGGGAATAATCTAAACAGAGCCCCTGATTATTTTCAGGATTTTTAAAGATGTCTAGGTATTTTTAATAAAGCCCAACAGTTGCAGAAAAATAGAAAAAGGAAAACAAATCAGAAAAAGAGAGAGAGAGAAACTTACCTGGCGCGGCCCAGCTATCTCACCCGCCGGCCCACCTGACGGCCCGGCACTATGCTGGCCCGCGCCAGCCAGCTGCTTCTTCCCCGCCAGGTAGGCAGGGAGGTGACGCCGGCGTGCCCGAGCTCGCCACGGCGTCACCTGCTTGCCGCCCGCACCCCTGGACGCCTGGTCGCCTCCACGTCGCACCCCGAAGCCCCTAGACACGTCATTCCCCCCTGTCTCTCTCCTTTCGCCGTTCCCCACCATGGCCAACGCTCCTGTCGCCGCACCATCATCATAGCCGTGCCCTCCGTCGTCCTCGCGCCGCGTCATCGTGTCCACGAGCTCCACTGTCGTCGATTACATCGAGTGGGTCAAGCCCCGAGCGCTCGCTCGCCCTGGAGACGCTGCACCGAGCTCGTCCTCAACTCCGGCCACCGGAGATCCCCTTCGTCGCCCCCGCCGCATCAGCTCATCCCTGACCTCTCCGACTGCCTCGACGAGACCCCCGTGAGATCAGCAACCTCCCCACCCTCTCCTTTCTCTCTCTCGAGCCCCGTAACGACTACATGTAGATCACCCGCACGTACCGCCGCGGAGCTTGTCGCCGACGAGGCTCCGGCCACCCAATGGCCACGCCACCCTGTCCACTAGTCCTACCGCACCTCCAGGAGCTCAACGCACCAATCCACGTGCCTCCCCATGCCCCCTAGCGACTAGTGCATCTTCACCCGAGCTTCGGTCGCCGCCAAACTCGTCACCGGCGACGTTTCCGGCCACCCCAGCTCCACCCACCGCCACCACTCGACGCGGCTTCCTCCCTGCATCACGTAGATAGTCTCCGCCGCCCTTTTGATCGCCGGAGTGCAAATTCCGCGTTGCTCCGCCGCGTCTGGCCTCGCCGGCGGCTAGACGCCGGCGAGTTGACCCTATTTGACCCCCATGTGGGCCCAGGTAGACCCCCCTGAGTCTATGACAGGTGGGGCCGGCCTGCTAATTAGTTTAGGATTAATTTTAACTAAATTTAATTAGTTTAGACACTGACATGTGGGCCCAGGCCCCACTGACAGCTAATTAGTGTTAATTTAATTCTGATAATTAGCTGAGTCACTGACAGACAGGGCCCACCAGTCAGGTTTGACCTGGCTGACCCAGTTGACCGCTGATGTCACACCTATGTCATGCTGACGCATTAATTCAATTACTGGATTTATTCTTTAATAAGAAATTCCAGAAAATAGCCAAAACTTCTAAAAATCATAGAAAATCAACCATAGCTCCAAATGCAAAGATTTATATATGAAAAATGATCAGAAAAATTCAATCTATCCATCTATAATGGTTTCATGCATGACAAAACAAGTTAACCTTGCTATTTAAGCAGAATAATGTAATGCACTAATAAGGCCATGTTTAATGAGCTAACATTTGAATCTTTGATTCAAATGAGTTCATCCCCTCCTGTTTTAGCTTGCATTAGGCCAAGACACTTTCATATTGCCATGTCATAGCATGCATCATATTGTTGCATATTGCCATGTGTTGATTATGTTCGGTGTGTCTTTCGTGGTAGGTTCTGCCTCCGAGGATAACCCCGAGTATCCGTCTGAAGGGCAGTACCCTACTACCTCTACAACAGGCAAGCGACCCATTGATCATTCCAATACAAACCCATGTTCTCGCTCCTGCTTTTGTTTACTGCATTAAGACAACGCGATTCAAACTGCTATGTGCTACGGTAGTTGAACCCTTATCCTCTGCATGACCTGTCATTGCCACAGTAACTAGATGAAACCCACTAGCATGTGTAGGAGTTGATTGAGCCATGAATGTGATTCCTACCTTTCTATGCCTGCTATGCTTAGAGTTGTGTCAGGTCTGGTTCATCTGGGTGATGGGCTAGAGTGATATGATTATGTCGGTAATATGAGGGATGTGTTGAACATGTTTTGGTAAAGGTATCGATGAGAGGACATGTAGGAGTACATGGTGGGTTGTTTCATTGAGACCGTCCATAAGAACTGAGATCTGTATGTGTGATTTAAGATGCAGTTACTACCGTACATTGGGCCCGAAACCAATGGACCCTCTCAGCTTCTTAATCACCCTAGTACTCTGTCCAGGAGTTGCAAATAGTTTCTGGTGTTTGTAGGTTATGTGTTGGCGGCCGTGCATAGCGCTGACCCTAGGGGTGGGCTATGTTGCGGTAGATACACCGTGGCCGGGTATGCCGGGCGCTCGTTTGGCGTCTCGGGACCCTGTTCACATCGTTCGGGGCCGTATCTGGAAACCTCGGTCGGACTCCCTGCGGATGGAACCTGGATAGGCGATAAACCTGGACTAGAGACTTAAGTGTTTAGGTAGGCCGTGGCCAACACCCTCGCTGGGCTTCCGCTTGAAGGTTGCCGAGTACATGTCGTGTAAACGGCGGTAAGTGGTGAAAGCGTGTATGAAGAAGTATACCCCTGCAGGGTTAACATCATCTATTCGAATTGCCGCGTCCATGGAAAAGGACTACTTGGTTGCCTATACAGTTCATAGACAAGTTAACGGTTACTACTAAAAGACTCAAGATAAGTGTGAGTACCGAGGATGGCCCTCTCGTAGGATGACGAGGGAGGATCCCCGGTGGAGTATTGTGTTGGTGAGTGGTGGACTCGTGTGCAAAAACTATTTTATTAGTGGAGTTTCGTAGGATAGCCTAGCCAAGAGTCAAAGCTGGCTTGCTGCAATAACCCCACCACCTTCTTGAGAATGAGCATGTATATTAGGTTCTTATGTAAGACTTGCTGAGTACCTTGTACTCATGTTTGCTTATTTATTGTTTTCAGACGACAACACCGCCCCCTCCGATGGGTTTTATGTAGACCTTGATGTCGACGAGTGACTAGCCACCCAGGTGGTGATCCTGGCCATGGAGGGCCCTATGTAGATAGACAGGCTTCGAGAAGCCTTCTTTCTTTCTAGTGTCTGTACTCAGACTAGTTGCTTCCGCTTGTGTTTGTATGATTGTATGACTTGAGTGTCAGGTCGTGTGACCCCTATCTGTATGAACATGTTATGTATGGCTCTCTGGAGCCTTTAAATAAAGTACTTGAGTTATAGAGTTTTGTTGTGATGCCATGTTGTATGTACTCATATCGGGCATATTGTGTGTATGATTGAAATGCTTGGTATGAGTGGGATCCGACAATCCAGTGGTTTATCCTTGGCAGCCTTTCTTATGGGGAAATGTAGTCTAGTGTTCCTCGAGCCATAGTAGTCCACTACAGCCCGGTTCACCGGAGTCCTGCTAGCCCAGCACTACTACTCAGGACACTTGACTGGCCGGCATGTGTTTCGCGTCATTCCTATGTCTGTCCCTTCGGGGAAATGTCACGCGGTGACATCCGGAGTCCTGTTAGCCCAGTGCTACAGCCCGGAATCACTCACTGATGACCGACATGCTCGATGTGATCCATGTATGCCTGTCTCCATAGGTATGTGCCGCTTTGGGTTCACGACTAGCCATGTCGGCCCGGGTTCTCTATCATATGGATGCTAGCGACACTATCATATACGTGAGCCAAAAGGCGCAAACGGTCCCGGGCCATGGTAAGGCGACACCTGTGGGATACCGTGCGTGAGGCCGCAAAGTGATATGAGGTGTTACCGGCTAGATCGATGTGACTTGGAATCGGGGTCCTGACACCTAGATAGGTAGTTTTTGTTGTGCTTCACCCCTTGACATGTTAATCAACATTTAATATTGTTGGGTACATAAACGGGAGAGAACTAAATAAGTCATGTGGTGTTCCGTCAATATGCAACTCGTTGCATATTGAGCTCCACTTAACTTGTAGTTTTGCTTGTGCACTTTGCTATGCCATGCCCTCATTAAACCGGACATGCATCATACTTGGTTGTGCATCATGCCATGTTTATGTGGTGGTTGTTTACTATGTTGTTTGCTTCTTTCCGGTGTTGCTTCTTCGGGTTAGTTCTGATAATGTCGCGTTTGTGAGGATTCGTTCGACTTCGTCCATTTGTCTTCTTCATGGACTCGTTCTTCTTCCTTGCGGGATCTCAGACAAGATGACCATACCCTTGAAATCACTTCTATCTTTGCTTGCTAGTTGTTCGCTCTTTTGCTATGCCGCGCTACCTACCACTTGCTATATCATGCCTCCCATTTTGCCATGTTAGCCTCTAACCCACCTTTCCTAGCAAACCGTTGTTTGGCTAAGTTACCGCTTTGCTCAGCCCCTCTTATAGCGTTGTTAGTTGTAGGTGAAGCTGAAGATTGTTCCTTGTTGGAACATGGATATTGTTGGAATATCATTATTATCTCTTATTTAATTAATGCATATATATACTTGGTAAAGGGTGGAAGGCTCGGCCTTATGCCTGGCGTTTTGTTCCACTCTTACCGCCCTAGTTTCTGTCATACCGGTGTTATGTTCCTTGATTTTGTGTTCCTTACACGGTTGGGTGTAATGGGGACCCCTTGACAGATCGCTTTGAATAAAACTCCTCCAGCAAGGCCCAACCTTGGTTTTACATTTTCCTAACAACCTATCACCCTTCCCTTGGGTCAGCCAACCCGAGGGTCATCTTTATTTTAACCCCTGCGGGCCAGTGCTTCTCTAAGTGTTGGTCCGAACCAAGCTGCCTGCGGGGCCACCTCAGGGAAACTTGAGGTTTGGTTTTACTCGTAGCTAGTCTCATCCGGTATTGCCCTAAGAACGAGATACGTGCGACTCCTATCAGGATTGTCGGCACATCGGGTGGCTTTGCTGGTCTTGGTTTACCATTGTCGAAATGTCTTGTAACCGGGATTCCAAGTCTAATCGGATCTTCTTTGGAGAAGGAATATCCTTCGTTGACCGTGAGAGCTTGTGATGGGCTAAGTTGGGACACCACTGCAGGGTTTGAACTTTCGAAAGCCATGCCCGCGGTTATGGGCAGATGGGAATTTGTTAATATCCGGTTGTAGATAACTTGACACTTAACTTAATTAAAATGCATCAACCGCATGTGCATTCGTGATGGTCTCTTCTCGGCGGAGTCCGGGAAGTGAACACGGTTCTTGGGTTATGTTTGTGCGTAAGTAGTTTCAGGATCACTTCTTGATCATTTCTAGTTTCGCGACCGTTGCATTGCTTCTCTTCTCACTCTTATTTGCGTAAGTTAGACACCATATATGCTTAGTGCTTGCTGCAGCTCCACCTCATTACCCTATCCTACCCATAAGCTTAAATAGTCTCGATCTCACGGGTGTGAGATTGCTGAGTCCTCGTGACTCACAGATACTTCCAAATAGTTGCAGGTGCCGATGATACCAGTGTAGGTGACGCAACCGAGCTCAAGTGGGAGCTCGAAGAAGATCATGTTCGTTGTGTTGTTTCGTTTCCAGTTGATTAGTAGTGGAGCCCAGTTGGGACGATCAGGGATCTAGCATTTGGGGTTGTCTTCTTTTATTTTGGTTCCATAGTCGGGCCTTGATTGTATTCTAGATGTTTTATGTTTAACTTGTATTGAGTTAAGTGGCGATTGTAATCCAACTCTTTATCCCTTTCTTATTCAGTACATGGGATTGTGTGAAGATTACCCCTCTTGCGACAAACCTACCATGCGGCTATGCCTCTAAGTCGTGCCCCGACACGTGGGAGATATAGTCGCATCGTGGGTGTTACAAGTTGGTATCAGAGCCATCGCCGACTTAGGAGCCCCCTGCTTGATCGAATCGTTGACGTTGTTGAGTCTAGAAAAAAATGTTTTGAGTCTTAGGATTATATATATCGGAGAGTAGGATTCTTTTTACTCCTCAGTCCCTTCGTCGCTCTGGTGAGGCCTCCTGACGTAGAGTTCTAACTCTTCTCTCCTCAAATTTCATGAATTTTTTTGGGATTGCACAGGTATCTTGGAGTCGTTCCGATGGTTTTGTGATGAGAACATTGTTCTTGGTGCCTCCTGACATTTAGGGGTTGTGGCAGTGTCCCGGGGAGTTGAGCTCCAAGGTGTTGTCGTCACAATTTTATCATTGCAGTTCTGGAATACCTGAGTTCGTCGACATCGAAAATCTCTTTTATGCAGTTGTTGGTGAGATAACCTCGACGCCACCCAGTACTGGGGCGGGAGTTCGGGAGTATTGCCATAACTCGTATAACAGATGCTTTTTCGAAGGTTGAGGTAAATGATTTCCGAAGGTTTCTTGGTTATGTGTTGAAGGATGGATACAGCTGGATGTTGGATTTGCTAGTTTTGGGTGAGATATTATGCTTCCCCTGTATCCCCAACACCTGATTTCATAACCAAAAAGTTTCGGGAGTTTATAAGTGGGAATTCAAGTAGCTCCTAGAATATCTTTCCAACAGACACATGATACGACATGGGGTCTATCTTATGTTTGTTTCCGGCTTATTCTGCAAGCCAAATCCTTGTTTGTTTTGTTGTGGTATTTGAGTTGCTTCAAAGTCAAATGTGGATTCCATACCCTTTCTAAGCGGTGTTCTTGTATTTCTTTGGGAATACTAATCCTTCTTGATCATTGAGTTTGTCATCTCAATTTATTTTGAATCGGTGTGTCTCTCTTCAAGTGGATCCGATCTTTTCCAACATCCGCAAGATCAATTATCAGTTCTTCTCAACGGTGTTCATTTCATCTGTCCCAAGCTACCTTTGTTTTCCCTCCCTCCCACCCTTTTTATTCAAGGACTCAAATGTCGTAATCAAGTATCCATCTTATGGATGCGAAGTCTCTTCATTGTTTTCATTCAATGTTCTCACCCGGTGATTTTTCATGAAGATACTAACGAAACTTCAAGTTATCATTATTCGTTCTTTTTCTTCTTCGGTGGATTCAATTCAAGCTTTGTTAATCTTATCCCTTTCCTCATTTCACAATGCTTTCTCACACCAGTGCACCTCTTAATCTTTCACTTCTCACTATTCATTTGCTCAGGAATGTTGAAGATATCTCAGAAGGCTTGTCTTTTCATTCAAGACCCATTGAACCTATTTCGAGGTTGTTACCTCATTCAAGCCATTTTAATTCAACCGGTGCATTCTATCTTTTAAATCGTTCAATGATGTATCTTTTGAGTGGGCCCTAACCCACAGGTCTTTTCCCAGGATCTTACCTCACTCTTCTAATCTTCCCGGAGTTACTCTCAAATTCTTTCAAAGTTTGACGTAAGAATGAACTTTCATCAGTCAAATGTCTTTCACCAAGGTCTTTCAAATTCTTCATAGTTGGTTCAACCTTTCTATTCTTCATCCCAGAGTATCTCAATAATTAATGGTGTTGTTTCTTGTCGTCATTCTCAACAGTTGAAGACCGAATAAGAGTTTCTCTTCAATCTTACCCATTTCTCTCAGAGATGCATGATTCTAGCTTGATGCCATCCTCTCATAATTGTTTTCGATTGTGAGAATTCTTTTCACCCTTCCAGAGCAATTCAAGAGTCTTTTCAGTTTGATTCTCCGAAGGCCATAATTTCGGGTTTATTAATTCTCATCTTTCAACTCTCGTTCTCGAAATCTTACCGGTGCATCATTCAAGTGTTCTCTAATCAGCTCGCGATCTCTTCGTTCTCTTGTATCAAATTCCCTCAAGTATCTTCATTCATTTTCCAATTCTTCTCGGTGAATTGGGCCTTTGCTACTTCCATTTCCAATTCTTATGGTGGTTCATTCAAGAATTCTCTTCCGTTGTTATTGTATCAATTCATTCGTTCTTTCCAAATCCTACCGGTGGTACGTTGAAGACCTTCTCAAGTTGGCGCTATATCTATCCTTAATCCTTCAAGAAGAATAAGTGACATGCCAATTCCGCTGCTTGTTATCAATTTAAGTTTATGAACGGTAAGCATGGCATAATTCTTATCATCGAGGTGATTCAATTCCTTATTCCGTAGGTTCATCAAAAATCTTGGTTTTATTTGCTCATCTTTCTTTTCTGGAGTTCCAAGTTTTCTCGGTTATATCATCGCGAAGCTCCATATAATCATTGCAAGGCTTCTCCCGGAGTTCTTTTCAACTTTCCTTTCGTTTGATCATCCTTTTATTACCGGAGTTCTTCATGGAGGCTCTACATGATGGTTCATCAAGGATTTAATTCCTTCTCGAAGTGTTCATCGAGATTCTTTTCAGAGGAGCTCAAGTATTCTTCATCTTGCATTCCAAAGTGCAATTCTTTCTACCTTATCATTTGAGGTGGTGCTATGTCATTGTTGATCATTTCCCTTCGTGTTTGATGATTCACAAGTTTTCAAGAGTGACATATCTAAATCCATCATTTTCTCTTCACTCAAGACATCTTTTCAACCAATCTACCTCTTCATTGGAGTTATCTTGGGTTATATTTCACCTAAAGCTTTCCCTAAGGATTGTTGCTATTTATGGTGCTTATAAATGACCCAAGTTCTTCATTTATCCTCCCTGTGAGATAAGCTTCTCGTCTCCTTGTTCATATCAATCCAATCTATTGTTTTCGTCGGTGGCAGAATTTCACCTCAGTTTTGAGATGTTTTCCATAAGTCCACAACAAGCTTATCCTTTCGTTGTTAATAATTTTGAAGTGTGAAGACCATGTTCTTTCCTTTGCTTATCCATTCAACCGGAGTGTTGTGTCATCCCTTCAATTTCTTTTCATCTTATCAATTTTTCTTCTCTTTTCTACCGGAGTGCTGTCCAAATTATATCATTCTTATGCTTTCTCTATCTTGTTTTAACCGGAGTGTCGTGTCATCTGCTCAAGTTCTTTTCATCTTACCAAGTCTTGCATCTTGTTTCAATGAGAGTGCTTGCATCTACTTGTCCATTGTAACCTTTTCTTATGTCTTTCAACCCACAAGGTTCTCGTAATGTTCCTTGTTCCTCTTTTCTAACGAAGTGTTTTAAACTTTGTTCATCTTCATTGTATTCCTTCCTTCAATTTGTTCAACCTCTCAAGGTTCTTGGGTTTCACTCATTTGTCAAAGAAGCAACTTTGGTTTACCTCTTATCTTCCTATTCCGTTTCCCTCTGGTGCCATCCTAGATCACGGGATGAGATCCTCTTGTAGTGGTGGAGTGTTGTAACGCCCCGAGACCGACGCGCCAGGTGTCTTCCAGTTTTTCACCGTCGTTGCCATGTCCTTCGCTTGCGTGTTGCATCTTGTCATGTCATCATGTGCATCGAATCATCATGTTTTCAAAACTTGCATCCGTCCGGGTTCCCCTAGTCCCGCCTGTTGTCCGTTCTGAGCCCAGACACACTCGCACGCGCCCGCGGCACGTCCGAAATATTATTTTATAAGTGGCCAGAAAATGTTTTCGGAATGGGTTGAAAGTTGGCATGCGGTGTTGTTATGTTGTCAGTAGACCGCCTGTCAAATTTCATCGCATTCGAAGCTCATTTGATAGCCCAACCGTTAAACTTATAGCGGCAATATAGTCGGTCAAATCGTCGGACGTTTTCGATCTCCAGAAACAGTCGCCGGGTCTCTCTCTTCTCTTCTCTCAGCCCAAGGATTTCTGCACAGCCCACTACCACTCACCGCCAGGCCCTACCTAACCTCTCTCGTCAGCCCGCGACCCTCCTCGCGCGCGCGTCCGAAAGGTGTCCCGGACCCGACTCGGGCAGTCGTCACTGATGGGTCCGGATTATCCCCAAACATCTATAAAATATATTTGTTTTCTTATTTGGACTCCTCTAATCTTTTATTCTCAATCATCCGTTTACGATCGGAGGGATCCGTTAGCCCCTAACCAATTCCACCAGCGTATATAACAGGGCAACCCTAAGGCTGGTCACAATGGGCAAGAACATAAGCTAGTAACTTCACACTTCCCTAGACTATGTTACTACCTTCATAGTGGGTAGGAACATCTATGTAGTGTCATGCAACGATGTATTTATTAGGTTATAGACTCATTGTTTCTTGGAGTGTGATGTTCCGGTAACTTAGCTAGTTACCACAAGCATCTCTGTCTTCATTAAATACGTGCCACATAAGCAAAGTTGTATTGAAGTGTGTGATGTTACTTCTAAGTTCCTCCCCACTGTGACCAGCCTAAAAACTAGGAGAGTTGTCCCATTCTCCACTCATCGTCACCGCCACTTTAAATCCTCTCGGGATCCCCTCACTCAATATCCCTCGATCCCATCGCCCAGCCAATCCATCGAGCGCCTCCTCCTCCCTGTTCAATCCAGAGGAGTAGAGCTCCTCCGCACCCACGCCTCCTCGCAGACTTCTTCCTCGAAGGCCGCCCTTCCTCGCATCGATCTGGAGCCCAATGCCCTCTACGCCTCGATCCCTCCTCACCTGCAAGACCAGCTCCGTCCTCTCCGTCCCCGCCATAGATGAGCAGCACGCAGCCCCCTTTTCCTTCTCCTGTCGTCCTCGTTCTGTCAACTCCCTCTCTCTGCTTTTCTTCAGGAAGGTCGCTCATGCAGCCATGGACGCCACAAGCAGAGGCTTGCCTTGCTGCCCTTGCAACCACGGCCTTGCCTTCGCGCCTCCGACGGTCGGCCTCGTCGTTGCCGGCAACCCCAGGTTGCCCCGTCGCGCCCTTGCCATCTCACCGCGTCTCTTTCTCTCCTTCCTTTCCCTGTTTCCCTCTGAACTCTTATTTTCTTCAGTTAACAGCAACCTCCTTCAAGTTCGCCGCCTCGAGCCCCTGCCTCGACTACTCGTGCGTGGATCCGTTCGCCCTCGCTCCATTCCCGCGGGATCCGGCGTGATTTGGCCGGAGGGAGCCCCGCCGCAGTGACTCCCCTGCTTCCTGTTGCCATGGCGCCGCTGCATTTCTTCTGCTTCTGCAGCGAGATGCAGTACAGCTGCATCGAGCGCACACCTACCACGTGTGTGGGCCTCCTCTTGCCCACCAAAGCCAGCGCCGCCCCAGCGCTCGGCCTCCCGGCCCAGCTCCGCAGCGCCACCCTGGCCCAGTGCCGGATTCGGCCTCAGGGCCAATGTGCGCAGCCCAAGCTCCCCTGCACTGTTGGGCCGTCTAAGATTCGGCCCGGGACATGTTTTTTTTCGCGGAGCGATTTTCCTATTTATCCAGAAAACTGCCAGTTTACAGTTTAGTCCCTAGTCTTCATGCATATTATAACTCATGATCTATGCATCATATGTAAAAACTCCATATATGAAAAATGCTTAGATTTGCATTTAGATTCATAATATCCAACTTTCATGCATGTTTAAAATGTTTAAACTTGTTGTTTGCTTTGTTTTGCTATATTTCCATGCTAAAATGCTTTAATTCATAACTTAATAAACGTAGCTCCAAATTTAATAAACTTTATATGTAAATGGGGTAGAAAAATGCATAGTTTAACATGGTGACTTTACTTTGCATGTTTAATAACTCTAAAATTATGTTTAGGGCAGAACAGTACCAAACCTTAAAATATGTATATGGGATTTTACTGGAATTGTTGTTCGTTGTTTCCGACCTCATTTAAACTTGCCTAGATAGGTAGTTTTTGTTGTGCTTCACCCCTGGCCATGTTAATAAACATTCAATATTGTTGGGTACATAAACAGGAGAGAACTAAATAAGTCATGTGGTGTTCCGTCAATATGCAACTCGTTGCATATTGAGCTCCACTTAACTTGTAGTTTTGCTTGTGTACTTTGCCATGCCATGCCCTCATTAAACCGGACATGCATCATACTTGGTTGTGCATCATGCCATGTTTATGTGGTGGTTGTTTACTATGTTGTTTGCTTCTTTCCGGTGTTGCTTCTTTGGGTTAGTTCCGATAACGTCGTGTTTGTGAGGATTCGTTCAATTTCGTCCGTTTGTTTTCTTCATGGTCTCGTTCTTCTTCCTTGCGGGATCTCGGGCAAGATGACCATACCCTCGAAATCACTTCTATCTTTGCTTGCTAGTTGTTCGCTCTTTTGCTATGCCGCGCTACCTGCCACTTGCTATATCATGCCTCCCATTTTGCCATGTTAGCCTCTAACCCTTTCCTAGCAAACCGTTGTTTGGCTAAGTTACCGCTTTGCTCAGCCCCTCTTATAGCGTTGTTAGTTGCAGGTGAAGCTGAAGATTGTTCCTTGTTGGAACATGGATATTGTTGGGATATCATTATTATCTCTTATTTAATTAATGCATCTATATACTTGGTAAAGGGTGGAAGGCTCGGCCTTATGCCTCGCGTTTTGTTCCACTCTTGCCGCCCTAGTTTCCGTCATACCGGTGTTATGTTCCTTGATTTTGCGTTCCTTACACGGTTGGGTGTTATGGGGACCCCTTGACAGTTCGCTTCGAATAAAACTCCTCCAGCAAGGCCCAACCTTGGTTTTACATTTGCCCAACAACCTATTACCCTTCCCTTGGGTCGGCCAACCCAAGGGTCATCTTTATTTTAACCCCCTGGGCCAGTGCTTCTCTAAGTGTTGGTCCGAACCGAGCTGCCTGTGGGGCCACCTCGGGGAAAGTTGAGGTTTGGTTTTACTTGTAGCTAGTCTCATCTGGTGTTGCCCTGAGAACGAGATACGTGCGACTCCTATCGGGATTGTCGGCACATCGGGTGGCTTTGCTGGTCTTGTTTTACCATTGTCGAAATGTCTTGTAACCGGGATTCCGAGTCTGATCGGGTCTTCCTGGGAGAAGGAATATCCTTCATTGACCGTGAGAGCTTGTGATGGCTAAGTTGGGACACCCCTGTTGGGTTTAAACTTTCGAAAGCCATGCCTGCGGTTATGGGCAGATGGGAATTTGTTAATATCCGGTTGTAGAGAACTTGACACTTAATAACTTAATTAAAATGCATCAATCGCGTGTGTATCCATGATGGTCTCTTCTCGGCGGAGTCCGGGAAGTGAACACTGTTCTTGGGTTATGTTTGTGCGTAAGTAGTTTCAGGATCACTTCTTGATCATTTCTAGTTTCACGACCGTTGTGTTGCTTCTCTTCTCGCTCTTATTTGCGTAAGTTAGACACCATATATGCTTAGTGCTTGCTGCAGCTCCACCTCATTACCCTATCCTACCCATAAGCTTAAATAGTCTTGATCTCGCGGGTGTGAGATTGCTGAGTCCTCATGACTCACAGATACTTCTAAACAGTTGTAGGTGCCGATGATACCAGTGCAGGTGACGCAACCGAGCTCAAGTGGGAGCTCGAAGAAGATCATGTTTGCTGTGTTGTTTCTTTTCCAGTTGATCAGTAGTGGAGCCCGGTTGGGACGATCAGGGATCTAGCATTTGGGATTGTCTTCTTTTATTTTGGTTTTGTAGTCGGACCTTGATTGTATTCTGGATGTTGTATGTTTAACTTGTATTGTGTGAAGTGGCGATTGTAAGCCAACTCTTTATACCTTTCTTATTCAGTACATGGGATTGTGTGAAGATTACCCCTCTTGCGACAAACCTACCATGCGGCCATGCCTCTAAGTCGTGCCCCGACACGTGGGAGATATAGTCGCATCGTGGGTGTTACAACGGCCCCTCACGATGTAAGAGCATTTTTGGGAGGGGAAGCCCCTCATGTAAATAGACTACTACTTCATTCCTTAGGCTAGGCTTAAAGCTTGCTTTTGGGTGCTCGCGACTCTCCTTGCGGATTTGATGTCGTAACTTACTTTGGTTTAGCCGAGCTTCAAACTAGTTTGGCTGTTGTGGACGTGCGTTCCTTCTGAGAGGAGCCCCTCACGAGCTCGCGAGGCTTTGGTTCCCTGAGAGGTTCGTCGGTCCACTCGAGAGGGTCTCGCGAGAAGCGAGCGCTAGTGACGGCAAGGTGTGCGCGCAACATGCGTATGCCGCTGCCAGCCCCCACTCGCAAGGAGCTTGGAAGGGGGGAGGTAGCGAACGCGAACCTCAAACAAAACACGAATCCAGAAACTCACGAAATCAACACGAACGAAAAAGGGTGCCGCCCACGATTGCCAATGGAAAATGCAACTTCAAATTCAAGATCAAAAGCAGAGAGTCTGAGCTACAGAAAAGAGGTCAAAAGCAAATGGCCACGTCCGGCACCTAGCTAGTCTTCTTATCTTCTAGTCTTCTCACCAGCGCGGAGCTAAGTGCTTTCAGAGGCCGTGAGCATTGTCATTGGGGGACAGTGTCGACGGCCAGCGCGGAGCATGGTGCTTCCACTAGGACGTGGGCGGGAGCCCCCGAGGCCCGAAGGCAGCACTCCGGAGACTCCGGGGCGTGTACAGCCCCACTCATTATTACGTGAGAGTGTCACAAGCGGAGACCTTCACAGGCGTGAGTGATAACCCACAAGTATAGGGGATTGCAACAGTTTTCAAGGGTAGAGTATTCAACCCAAATTTATTGATTCGACACAAGGGGAGCCAAAGAATATTCTCAAGTATTAGCAGTTGAGTTGTCAATTCAACCACACCAGGAAAACTTAATATCTGTAGCAAAGTATTTAGTAGCAAAGTAGTATGATAGTAGCGGTAACGGTAGCAAAAGTAACGGTAGTGGTTATGTAGTGATTGTAACAGTAACAACGGAAAAGTAAATAAGCGAAGAACAATATATAAAAAGCTCGTAGGCAATGGATCAGTGATGGATAATTATGTCGAATGCAATTCCTCATACAATAGTTATAACATAGGGTGACAAAGAACTAGCTCCAGTTCATCAATGTAATGTAGGCATGTATTCCGAATATGGTCATACGTGCTTATGGAAAAGAACTTGCATGACATCTTTTGTCCTACCCTTCCGTGGCAGCGGGGTCCTATTGGAAACTAAGGGATATTAAGGCCTCCTTTTAATAGAGTACCGGACCAAAGCATTAAAACTTAGTGAATACATGAACTCCTCAAACTACGGTCATCAACGGTAAGTATCTCGATTATTGTCACTTCGGGGTTAACGGATCATAACACATAATAGGTGACTATAGACTTGCACGATAGGATCAAGAACTCACATATATTCATGAAAACATAATAGGTTCATATCAGAAATCATGGCACTCGGGCCCTAATGACAAGCATTAAGCATAGCAAAGTCATAGCAACATCAATCTCAGAACATAATGGATACTAGGGATCAAACCCTAACAAAACTAACCCAATTACATGATAAATCTCATCCAACCCATCACCGTCTAGCAAGCCTACGATGTAATTACTCACGCACGGCAGTGAGCATCATGAAATTGGTGATGGAGGAAGGTTGATGATGACGATGGCGACGGATTCCCCTCTTCGAAGCCCCAAACGGACTCCAGATCAGCCCTCTCGAGAGAGATTAGGGCTTGGCGGTGGCTCCATATCGTAAAACGCGATGAATCCTTCTATTTGATTTTTTTCTCCCCGAACGTGAATATATAGAGTTGGAGTTGAGGTCGGTGGAGCACCAGGGGGCCCACGAGGCAGGGCGTGCCCAGGGGATAGGCGCGCCCCCACCCTCGTGGACAGGGTGTGGGCCCCTGGGCTTGATTCTTTCACCAGTATTTTTTATATATTCCAAAAATATTCTTCGTTGATTTTCAGGTCATTCCGGGACCTTTTATTTCTGCACAAAAATAACACCATGGCAATTGTGCTGAAAACAGTGTCAGTCCGGGTTAGTTCCATTCAAATCATGCAAGTTAGAGTCCAAAACAAGGGCAAAAGTGTTTGGAAAAGTAGATACCTTGGAGACGTATCAGTGAGCCTTACTTCATATCCCCAAGCGAGGGCCCCGCCTTGCGTCGCCCTCGACCACCGTTGGGGCGTCTAGAAACCAGGACGATACCAAGGGGCAAAGGGGACGCTAGCAGCGCCCTCGGCGACCACGGGCCCTCTGCCAAGGGGAAGGCTTGCCAGCGCCTCCCCGACAGAGGACCTACCTCCGGGCGACGCCTTGCTCCATACGATGCGGGGAGGGGCCTCTCTCTCGGCTCCTCCCCCGCAGCCCCCAATGCGCTTCCCCTGGTGAGGGGGGCTGCCGTGCTGGGGTCGTCGTCCACCGCTGTGACCTGATTCACTTGCGACCCATGGTTAGCGTAAGCCTGCTCCTGAGAAATTAGTGGTACCCTGTAGCTGATGTCGCTGGCGTGGTCGGTGAGGCTCCTGGGTGGCTCCTAGAAGGCCTCAGCTTCCAGTGTCTCCTCTTCCCAACCCGGCTCGAGGTACGAACCGGGGTCATCTTCCAATATGTACTCCTGGTCCATCATGCGGGGCACATAGGCCTCCAAAGTCGTCGCTCCAGAAACCTCGCGGAGGTGCCCCTCGCTCCACGTCGCTTGGCTTGGCGCGCCAGGATGGTAGGGCGGCATCCTGCCAGGACCATGGGTGGCGATGCTTACGCCTGCGCCCATTGGGGGAGGCACAGGTGTGGTTGGGTGTCCGGCGCTGTTGGTAGCGCCAGTGCCGACAAAACCTCCTGGTGCGCCTGGGGGCGCGCCGGCGCGACGAGGCCCACCGTGCGATCTGGCCACAGCCTGAGGCGTAAGCAAGGAGCAGAAAGGCGGCGTACCCTTGGCTGCGGCATCCAACAGCTCGGCAACACGCTCCAGCAATGCATCTCGGCCGCTCTCCATCAGCCGGCATCGCGGCAGCTCCCGAGCCACTGTGAGGGCGGCCCACATGTTCGCTGGTTCCCGTCGGGAGTGCGGCGCCATTGCCGCGGCGTAGCTTGAGGCCCTTGCGGCGGCCCGCGCGTGCCGTGGGGTAAGGGTGGAAGGCGTCGGGCCACGCCGCCCGCGCCCCACGGCGTTTGGCGGTGTGCGTGCCACCTGGAGCATGGAGTTGAGGTCTTCTTGGGCGGACGATGCCGCCCGGGCTGGCCAGGCTGCCCAGCGATCGGCTTCGGCCCTCGGGTCACCGGACATCGGCGCTGCAGAGTGTTGGCGGGTCTGCTGATGGAAGAGAGGCTTCGGCGCACCCCCTACCTGGCGCGCCAAATGTCGGATTTCAGGTTCTCCGCAAAACCCTTGAGATTCGAACACTGGGGTGCGCACGAAGATCCCTCCTCCCCCCAAGCACTCACCCTCACTGCGATCTGAAGGCTCAGCGTGTCAAACTCGCAGAACAAAGGGACACAAGATTTATAATGGTTGGGGCCACCGATGTGGTGTAATACCCTACTCTAGTGTGGTGTGGTGGATTGCCTCTTGGGCTGGGGATGAACAGTTACAAGGGAAGAACAGCCTCCTGAGGAGAGGTGCTCTTGTGCTTGGCGAGTGTGTGCCTTGGTGGAGTGGATCCAGTCCAAGATGAGATGATCCCCCTATGATGGTTGCTAGTCCTATATCTAGAGGCCCGGGTCCTCTTCCCAAATATTAGGCGGGAAGGGATCCCACAACAGCCAATTTGAAGGGGGGCATCTAGTACAAGTTATCCTGACAAAAGATGGTCTTCGCCTGCCAAAGGCTCTGGTGATGACGCCATCTTGGGCTACACAGTGACCTCCATCCTGCCGTCCTGCCAGTCTTGGTCTTGTTGCACCGATATGGAGACCTTTGCTTGACGCCTCGAGTCTCTGCACCTGCGCTTGCCTCTTTAGAACCAAAGAGGAAACGAGGACACTGCGCGCTGGCGCCCGCCTGGTGCCCGCCTGGCCTAGGTCGTCATGGCTTGCGTCACAGGAACCTCGCGAGGCGCCCCTTGCCTTGATCTCTCCGTCCCTCGCGAGCTAGCCTGGTGAGGCCGCCCCCGAGGAGGTCTTGCATCATCCGCCTCGCGAGGCTTGGCCCCTCGCGAGGGTCTTGAGTGTTTTGCCGGTGAAGATGGGCCGTACAGGGCCGCTGGTGGCGCCACGCCGTGGGCCGCAGGAAGGAAAGTCTGGGGACCCCTGTTCCCAGGACGCCGACACCATCCTATGATGTTTTGAGTAGATATCCTTTGTCTTCGGGTAGATTGATGATCTAGATTGGTATGAGTTGTATGTTTTATTTTGGTGTTGTCCTATTGTGCCCTCCGTGTCGCCCAAGCGTGAGGGATTCCCGCTATAGGGTATTGCAATACGTTCATGATTTGCTTATAGTGGGTTGCTTGAGTGACAGAAGTATAAACCCGAGTAAGGGGGTTGTTGCGTATGGGATAAAGGGGACTTGATGCTTTAATGCTATGGTTGGGTTTTACCTTAATGATCTTTAGTAGTTGCGGATGCTTGCTAGAGTCCAATCATAAGTTCATATGATTCAAGAAGAGAAAGTATGTTAGCTTAGGCCTCTCCCTCATATGAAATTGCAATGACGACTATGGGTCTTGTTAACAATTGCCTAGGACAACTCTGCACACCGACCCATCATTATTCCACACTCGCTATTTATAATATTTAGTAATATATTCTAAATTTATGATAACAATACCTACTTTTATATTTTAGCTCTCCGATATCGTGCAAAGTTATCATCTTCATACCCACAACGTAGTTTTATTTCTCGTTTCTAGTTGGAAGCAAACGTTCAGTGTATGTAGAGTCGTATCAGTGGCAGATAGGACTTGAGAGAATATTGATCTTACCTTTAGCTCCTTGTGGGTTCGACACTCCATACTTATCACTTCCACCTTTGGGAATTGCTATGATGATTCCCTGCACTTGGGGATTATCAAGCTCTTTTTTGGCGTCGTTGCCGAGGAGCAATAACGTGGGGTTGATATTCTCGTGCGTGCTTGTTTGCTTTCTTCACTAAGTAGATTTTGTTTTTCCTTTTTGTTTCTGTTTAGTTGTGGGTGAAATATACAAAATAAAATGAAATAATGAAATTACAAAAAAGATTACTTGCCTCTCATACCTATAAAGTTTTTCAATAAGAGAAGTGATTGGAATATTATGCATTGAAGAAATGAGGGTCGACCTTGAGCACTTGTGTTCATGCTCATGGAAACAATGTAAATTTTTTCATGGAAGCTTCTCTGAAAATAATTATCCCCTTTGTATATATCCATTTTATTATTAAAATAATGTATCAAGCTTCGGTTTTAGGATGATTAGATTGCTTGTTTACTATGTACAGTACAAAACAGAAACTTTGGCTGTAGTGCGTGATTTTACATTTTTTACTGGAAAGTCAAATGGGTCTGAAACTTTTTGAACATTAATTTTGTATAATTTTTTTAAATTTTCATATTTTTAGAAATTTTTTGAGTTACATAAGTTTACTAAACTTCCAGATTACTACAGACTGTCCTGTTTTTGACAGATTCTGTTTTCTACGAGTTGTTCGCTTATGTTGATGAATCTATGAGTAGTATCGGGGGGTATGAACCATGGTGAAGTTGGAATACATTAGATATATCTCTAATATGAAATTGGAATAAGTTTGCAACAGTACCTAAAGGTGGTGATTTGCTTTATTACACTAACGGATCTCACAAAGTTTTTGTTAAAGTTTTGTGTGGATGAAGTGTTCGAAGATCAAGGAGCTATCAATATGAGAAGAATAAAGAGAGGCAAGAGCTCAAGCTTGGGTATGCCCAAGGCACCACAAGTAAATATTTCAAGGATACTCAAGCATCTAAGCTTGGGGATGCCCTGGTTGGCATCCCATCCTTTTTCTTCAACAATTATTGGTATACCTTGGTTTTTGTTTTGTTCACATAATTGTGTCCTTTGTGTTTTTGTTTTTCCTTTAAGAACCATGCTAGTATGATATATCCCTTTATTAATTTATAGAATAATTCATGTGCTTCACTTATATCTTTTAGGTATGATCTTATAGAATTGCTCTTTGTGCTTCACTTAAATCTTTTGAGTATGGTTTTATAGAATGCTTCGTGTGCTTCACTTATATATTTTGAGTTTGGATATTGGTTAGTCTATATTAATTTTAGAATGCTCCATGAACTTCACTTATATCTTTTGGAGTATGAATAATACTATCATCTAAAGTGCATTTAGAAGAAGTTTGCTCCCACTATTCCGAATGAGAAGAATTTTGCTTATGTGAAGACTAGTAAAATTTGTATGCTTGTAGATCATGAACAGAATGCTTTATGTGCTGGTTATATTGTTGAACTCATTCATTATGCTACTGAAAATTATTATGAGGGAGGAATACATGCTTGTAGGAGTTGCAATAATATCAAGTTTCCTCTCTATGTGCTTGAAGTTTTGAAGTTATACTTGTTTTGCCTTCCTATGCTAGTTGATTCTTGTTCCCATAAATTGTGTGCTCACAAAATACCTAGGCATAGGAAGTGGGTTAGGTTCAAATGTGCTAGTCATATTCTTCATGATGCTCTCTTTGTGTTTCAATTCTTATCTTTTATGTGAGCATCATTGAAATCATCATGCCTGGCTAAAAGGCATTAAAGAAAAGCGCTTGTTGGGAGACAACCCAATATTTACCCTTACTGTTGTTGTATGTTCTCATGATTAAGCTACTGTAGTAATCATGTATTATAGCTTTTGTTTCAATAAATTTCCAAGTAAGACCTTTGGGAAGACTTGGGTGAAAGTTAATGTGATCTTGCTGTAAAAAACAGAAACTTTGTGCTCACGAGATTAGCTGACATTTTTTTACAGAAGAGTGCGATTGAGTTGATTCTTTTTTCAGAAGATTAATATACAAATTCCTCACGTCCACCAATTTATTTAAGAATTTTTGGAGCAGAAGAAGTATGGTTGGTGTTCAGATCATTACAGACTGTTCTGTTTCTGACAGATTCTGTTTTCATTGCATAGTCTGCTTGTTTTCTAGTTTCTATGGCTTATATTTATCAATATAAATTGTAGAAATGAATTGGTACAGTAAGCATTGTCTGAGAACAATTATGAACCTTGTCTTTGACAGTACCAAAGTGAATGGTTTACTCTTTATCATACTAACTTATTTCACGAAGTTCCATTAAGTTTTGTGTGATTGAAGTTTTCAAGCTTTGGGTGAGATATCGATATGAGGAGAATAAGGAGTGGAAAGACCCTAATCTTGGGGATGCCCAAGGCACACCAAGGTAATATTCAAGGAAGACTCAAGCGCCTAAGCTTGGGGATGCCCCGGAAGACATCCCCTCTTTCGTCTTCAAAACTATCGGTATACCTTACTCGAAGCTCTATTTTTATTCGTCACATGATATGTGTTTTGCTTGGAGTGTATTTTCAATTTTACGTGCTGTTTGAATAAAATCTTTGCATCTGAAATCTTGAATGAAAAAGAATCCTCCCATGGCTATCTAATTATTTGACTACTCATTAAACTTCACTTATATCTTTTTGGAGTAGTTTGTCATTTACTCATGTGCGTCACATATATCCTATGAGTAAATGGTTGAATGAATTGAATATCATAAATCCGAATTTATATACGTTTCATATGCTTACAACATGGGGAGTAATGACTTCACACATAATAAGTATAGGTAGTAAACTTATTGGAAGTTAGCAAACGCAGAATTGGTCACTTGAACAATTCATGAAAGAATATTGAAGTAAGAGAGATTTCACATATAAATTTACTATCTTAGACATCTTTTGCAATTGTGAGAACTCATTAAAATATGGCATGCTAAAAGGTTGATGTTGGACAAGGAAGACAACTTAATGGGTTATGTTTTCCTATATCCGAAACGTTATATTGTCTTGGATCATCCAACATGTTGAGCTTGCCTTTCCCTCTCATGCTAGCCAAATTCTTTGTAACACGTAGAGATACTACTTGTGCTTCCAAACATTCCTTAAACCAGTTTTGTCATGAGAGTCCACCATATCTACCTATGGATTGAGTAAGATCCTTCAAGTAAGTTTCATCGGTGCATGCAATAAAAATTGCTCTCTAAATATGTATGATCTATTAGTGTGAAGAAAATAAGCTTTATACGAACTTGTGATAAGGAAGAAGTAAAAGCGACAGACTACATAATAAAGGTCTTTATCACAAGCGGCAATATAAAGTGACATTCTTTTGCATTAAGATTTTGTGCATCCAACCATAAAAGCGCATGACAACCTCTGCTTCCCTTTGCGAAGGGCCTATCTTTTACTTTTATCTTCTACCCTTATACAAGAGTCACGGTGATCATCACCTTTCCTTTTTAAACTTTTTCCTTTGGCAAGCACTTTGTGTTGGAGCGATCAGGATATATATATATATATCCACTTGGATGTAGGTTTTCATAAATTATTATTGTTGACATTACCCTTGAGGTAAAAGGTTGGGAGGCGAAACTATAAGCCACTATCTTTCTCTGTGTCCGATTAAAACTTTGAACCCATAAATATCACGTGAGTGTTAGCAATTGTGAAATATTAAATGATAGTTGAGTATGTGGAGTTTCCCGAACCAAAGATCTTACATGGACCCTTCCTGAAGATGAATTGCAATTGTTTGATGACTAAGAGCATGGTTTGTTAGTTTTCAAGAAAGTTTATGGTCTATACTTTAACATGTGAATAGCTTGTTTACTTGATCATGAGAAGTTTTATGAGTTGAGCTACTGTTATGATATATAATGATGCTAGAAAAAGTGATTGGAACTATCAATGATCAAACTCATGCACTTGCTAGCATTCACACTTCATAAATTATTTCTTTAATCATTTACCTACTCAAGGACGAGCAGGAATTAAGCTTGGGGATGCTGATATGTCTCCAATGTATCTATAATTTATGAAGTATTCATGCTATTATATTATCCATCTTAGATGTTTAATGGGCCTTTATATGCTGTTTTATATGATTTTTGGGACTAACCTATTAACCTAGAGCCCAGTGCTAGTTTCTATTTTTCCTTGTTTTTGAGTATCGCAGAAAAGGAAAATCAAATGGAGTCCAATCGACCTGAAAATTCACAGAGATTGTTTTTGGACCATAAGAAGCCCACGGAGTACCGGAGATGGACCAGGGGAGTCCCGAGGCCACCACGAAGGTGGGGCGCGCCCTACCCCCTGGGCGCGCCCCCCTATCTCGTGGCCGCCTCCGGGACCCCCTGACTTGTTCTTGACTCCAACACCTCTTATTTATACCCAAACTTCCAGAAAGAAACCTAGATCAGAAGTTCCGCTACCGCAAGCCTCTGTAGCCACGAGAAATCAATCTAGGCCCTCTCTGGCACCCTGCTAGAGGGGGCCATCATCACCGGAGGCTATGGAGGAGGATCCTGGAGGGGGTATCATCACCTTGAAGGCCAAGGACCAGAGGGAGAACCTCTCCCCATCCAGGGGAGGCCATGGAGGAGGAAGCACAAGAGGGAGCACCTCTCCTCCTCTCTCTCAATGGCACCAGAGTGCCATCGGAAGGGGAATCATCACCGCGGTGATCGTCTTCATCAACATCACCGTCATCATCACCATCCTCATCTCTTTTACGTGGTACACTCTCCCACACCCCACTGTAATCCCTACTTGAACATGGTGCTTTATGCCACATATTATGATCCAATGATGTGTTGCCATCCTATGATGTTTTGAGTAGATATCCTTTGTCTTTGGGTTGATTGATGGTCTAGATTGGTATGAGTTGTATGTTTTATTTTGGTGCTGTCCTATTGTGCCCTCCGTGTCACGCAAGCGTGAGGGATTCCCACTGTAGGGTGTTGCAATACGTTCATGATTCACTTATAGTGGGTTGCTTGAGTGACAGAAGCATAAACCCGAGTAAGGGGGTTGTTGCGTATGGGATAAAGGGGACTTGATGCTTTAATGCTATGGTTGGGTTTTACCTTAATGATCTTTAGTAGTTGCGGATGCTTGCTAGAGTTCCAATCATAAGTGCATATGATCCAAGAAGAGAAAGTATGTTGGCTTATGCCTCTCCCTCATATGAAATTGCAATGACAACTATCGGTCTTGTTAACAATTGCCTAGGACAATTCCGCACACTGACCCATCATTATTCCACGCTCGCTATTTATAATATTTAGTAATATATTCTAACTTTACGATAACAACACCTACTTTTATATTGTAGTTCTCCGATATCATGCAAAGTTATCCTCTTCATACCCACAACGTAGTTTTATTTCTCGTTTCTAGTTGGAAGCAAACGTTCGATGTACGTAGAGTCATATCAGTGGCAGATAGGACTTGAGAGAATATTGATCTTACCTTTAGCTCCTTGTGGGTTCGACACTCCATACTTATTACTTCCACCTTTGGGAATTGCTACGATGATTCCCTGGACCTGGGGATTATCACTGCGAAACATGAAAAACGGGGTGGACAGACGCATGTGCCGGAAGCAGCAACTTGTAGGCGACAGTGTTGATCTTCTCGATGATTGGGTATGGGCCATAGTACTTGAATGACAGTTTGTGGTTTGCCTGCGGAGCCACTGAAGATTGCACGTAGGGCTGAAGTTTCAGATAGACATTGTCCCCGACGGCAAATTCCCGAAAAGAGCGGTGTTTATCCGCGTTACTCTTCATGCACTGCCGAGCACGGTGCATATGTTGTTGAATCAGATTCTACATCACTACACGCTCCTCCATCCATGCTTCCAAAGACGTCACCGAGCAGGAACTTGTTGTTGTGATTCCCCATTCCTGCGGTTCATAACCGAACAAAGCTTTGAAAGGTGACATTCCTATAGCTGAGTGGTGTGAGGAATTGTACCAAAATTGTGCTAGGGGGATCCAGAAACTCCATCGACAAGGACACGCGTGCGTGAAACAACGCAGAAAAGAGTCCACGCACTCATTCACGCGCTCTGTTTGACCATCCGTCTGCGGGTGGTTGGCTATGCTCAAGCATAGCTCAGTACCCGCATAATGAAACAGTTCCTGCCAGAAGTGGCTTGTAAACACTGGATCTCTGTCAGATACGATGGCACGAGGAAAACCATGAAGCTTGTAAATGTGATGCATGTACAACTTGGCCACCTTGGCTGCCGTGTAGGGGTGGGCAATGGGTAAGAAGTGAGCATACCGAGTCCTTTTATCCACCAGCACCCAAAGACAGTTGTCCTTGCTGGACTGAGGTAAGCCGTCGATGAAATCCATGGTGCTTCTGGAATCGGCAGTGGCAGCAACAGTCCCGGTTGTGTAGCCCTGTCTGGTTTTGCTTGCCGACAGACTGTGCAACATTTGACATAGTGCTAGATATGCAGTTTCATCTTAGGCCAAGCAAACAGGCGACGAATGCGATGATACGTCACCGGAAATCCGGAATGTCCCCCTACCGGGCTGTCATGGAAGGCCTTCATAATATGTTGTTGTAAAGTTGTAGAGCCACTGAGCCAAATACGCCCCCGGAAACGCAGAACGCCTTACTGTAAAGAGAAACGGCCTTTCGGATCTTCACGTATGGCCAACTGTTCTAAGAGGCGCAGAGCTTGAGGATTGGTTTGATAGATGTTCACTACATCCTTGAGCCACGCTGGTTGACATTCTGAAACAGCAAAGAGGATATTAGTGGGTCGAGCACGAGACAAAGCATTAGCAGCCGAGTTGTCCGTTCCTTTCTTGTACTTAATGCGGTACTGGAATCCTAGGAGCTTGGTGAATGCTTTTTGTTGCCATGGGGTGGTGAGACATTGCTCCTCCGGGTGCACCAAACTTCTTTGGTCTGTGTGAATCACGAACTCAGCATGCTGAAGATATGGCCTCCATTGATCCACTGCCACTATGATCGCTAGATATTCCTTCTCGTAGGTTGAGAGGCCTTGATAGCGAGGGCTTAGAGCTTTACTCATGAAAGCCAATGGATGCCCATTCTGTTGTAGCACTGCACCGATGCCCTTGTCGCTAGCACCAGTCTCCACGACAAAGGGTTGAGAGAAATTTGGGCAAGGCTAAGACTAGAGCAGAAACCAATTGATCTTTGAGCGCTTGAAATGCAGTTTGGGTGGTGCTAGTCCAAACGAACGGGACTCCCTTCTTGAGTAAGTTGAATAGTGGTCGCGCAATCACTCCAAAATTCCTGACAAATCTGCGGTAATAGCCAGCTAAGCCCAAGAAACGGTGCACTTCTTTGGTGTCACTTGGTGTTTCCCACTCCACCACTGCTTGTATCTTGCTCGGGTCCGTAGACACCCCCGCTGCACTGATGACATGCCCTAAATAGGAAAGCTATTGCTGTCCAAAAGCACACTTGCTTTCCTTAACTTTCCATTGATCCTTCTATAGCAGTCCCAAGACTTCTATGAGTTTCAGCTTGTGTTGTTCCAGGGTTTCGGTGTGCACTAATATATCATCGAAGAAAACCAGAACTCCATCACGTAGGACAGGTCGCAGCGTGCCATGCATTGCTCCATTGAATGTGCCAGGGCCTCTGGCCAATCCAAATGAGACCATGAGAAACTTGTAATGGCCCGCGTGTGTTTGAAATGTTGTCTTGTATTCTTCTCCTTCAGCCAGCCGGATTTGGTGGTACCTTGCTCTGAGATCTAGCTTGGAAAACCAGCGGGAGCCATGTAATTCATCAAGCAGTTCTTCGATGACTGGCACTGGATACTTGCCCACTACTGTCAGCGCGTTAAGGTGGTGATAATCCACACATAAACGCCACATCCCGTCCTTCTTCTTAACTAAGATTACCGGTGAGGAGAACGGACTGGAGCTCTTCTGAATAACGCCTGCCTTCAATAGTTCTTCCACTTGCCGATCGATTTCATCCTTATGATCAGGTTTATGGCGATAAGGACGAATGTTGATAGGTTGCGCACCAAGAATGAGGGGAATGCGGTGATCGCATTCACGCCTCGGTGGCAGTCCTTCCGGCTCGCCAAACACTGTTGGAAACTCTGCCAGTACTTCTTGGAGACAAGCTGGGACAACCTCTTTCTTGTCCGACGACGGGTCCTCGGAGCATAGGTACACGATATGCAACACAGCTCCTGCTTTGCACATGCTCTGAAGTTGCATGAAGTTGATGGAGTGGAAAGTGGTGGAATCAGCATCATGGCCGCGCAGACAGGCCAGTCCCTCCGCGGTTATGAACTAAATGCACTTGGCGCGCCAATCGACTGTCATGGGGCTGTGAGCTTTGAGCCAATCCATACCCACAATTGCATCATATGTGCTAAGAGCTAAAACATTCATATCGGTGCGAAACTCACTGCCCTGCGTATTCCATGCGCATTGCGGCACTTGAGCTATGCAGAGCAACTCGCCTCCATCTGCGACACGCACCTTGCAGGGACGGGGCAGCTGCTGCATGCCTGCGATTGACTTGGCAAACTCCTGGTTGATGAAAGAAGTAGAGCTGCCCGAATCCACCAGCATCAGGACCTCGCGACCTTGTATCCACGCACGCAGCTAAAAGGCTTTCGGGGCTACTCCACCTGACAATGCTGGTCGAGAGATGGCCATCACTGTCTCTGATGCTGGACCAGTTGGTGATGAGGCATCGCCATCGAGCACAGAGTTGATGCCGAACAAGTCGAGGAGTTCCTCGACGACATGCAGATGAATGGAGGTGGGGCTGACGTATTCCTGGCCCCAGCGCTCGCCACACTTCAAGCAGAGCCCCCGCGCGCGCCGGTAATCACGAAGCTCCTTGAGTTTCGCCGGCTCGGAGCGGGCATGGACTGGGTGTGCCGCATCTGTCCGTGCTCCTTCCAGACCGCGTCGGTCTGTGGCCGTCTGATGTACTTGAAGGCGTGCTGGCGGAGCCGGCAGTGGCAGAGGCATGCCACCGCGAGGAAGCGCTTCTGGTGGCCTGGACGTCGATGGTTGATGAATGTCGCCCAGTGCCCCTTGGATCACCTCTTCTTGCAAGAGTGCAAGAGAGCACACAGTGTCCAAGTCCGGTGGTCGCTGAACCGGAACCACTGCTCGTATGTCCGCCCATAAACCTTCCACAAAACGAGTAAGGAAATAGAATGGGTGGATCACCGCGGTGTGCCCTTCAAGGTGGTCTCTAGTTGCTCGAGGAAGGCTTGGACCGACGGATCCATGGCGACAAGTCGGGCGCGAGCTTGCCGTAAAGACCTGGTCTCCATGAACTGCGCTAGCATGCTGCAGCGGCGGATGGGATTGGTCTCTGATACCAGATGATAAGGTAACAACAACTTGATCTATACTGCTCTCTGAAGTAGTAGCAAGATTACAGATCGATACACGAATGGGGAATTTCTCTCTGGCTATTCCTAGGATGAAGAACAGATGTCGCCGCCGTCATGATCCACTGGATGCCTGCTGGAGTTGGTGACTTGTGCTTAAGTAGTGGTAGGCTGGGCCGTCACCCACTCCGGCCCACAGAAGCGTTGGTTAGGCCTGCGGGCTCTGTTGTGTCGTGGCTCGTTGGGCTTGGTCCCTCCTGCCAGTGGGGTCGCCGTAGCCGGGCGCTCACATTATACCACTGAGAATTCAGACATATTTGATCAAGACTAATTTACCAGATCACGATTCTTACTCCTATTTTTTATTGAGTGTCAAATAGAGAAAACGATTGTCGCTTGTTGGTAGACATTGAAGCTATTTTCGATACTTATTATTTTCTGTTCACTCTTGTAAGCTGATATATGCTACAGAAAATTCAAACTAAAGTGGTAAGAATCCTTAGCCCAAATTCATCTTCACTAACATAAAACTATTGTGGATATGTTGTGCTACATACCCCCCGTGTCGCCCCCCGCTAGGGTGGCTCGGGCGGAACCCTACCCCCACCGCCACCGGGCTCCCAACCCCTTCCTCCCCTCCCCTCCGCCGCCATTGGAGGAGGTCGTAGGGCAAAGCCCCGGGCGGCTGACGGCGGCAGCGGAGGCCCACTTCCTTCCCACGTTCCTTTGGGTGAGGCAGGTCACCCGGGGCGCAGGGGCCCTCCTCCCCGATCCGAGTCGTCGTCGCGGTAGCGTAGCTAATCTGGCCGCCGACGGCGCCTTGGCGGCATGGTGATGGGAGGAGGCGGCGGAGCGGCAGACATCATGGAAGATCTGGTGGTGTCGGCTAATCGGTGGGCGTGCTTGGTCATGGCGATGGAGGTCGCAATGGCTGGCGGCTTGGCCGCTAGGCGGCGGCAGAACATGGCCGGTGGCAGCGGCAATGTTCTGTCTGGATCCCGGGGCGGCGGCCCTGGAGGGTGGCGGTTGGTGAAGCTAGGGCCTCCCGCGGCGGCATGGCGTGGTGCAGTCCCTCTCCAAGACGGATCTGTGACGGTGATCTACTATGGATTGGTTCGGATTAGAGACGATGGCGAGCACGTGGGGTCCATATCGGCGGCTCTCGCGGCTTGGCGGGGCGGGGTGGGAGCCCTCCTCCTAGGCTCCAGTGTCGTCCTCCAGGGCTCCTACAGTGGCATTGTTGTTGTGGTTCGTCGCCGGATCTAGGCGGCTGGATCAGGGGCTTTGAAGGCGGTCAAGACAGTGCACAGGTTGCCGGGTGGATTTCTTGGGACGGATCCGGGTGAAAACCTGGTTTTCGGTCCATGGCCGGAGTCGATGATGATGATGCCCCTATCATCGTTTCCTTCATGAAGGCATCATCGAGGTGAAACTCTCAACTCCACTCAATACCTCCGGGGGAAACCCTAGATCAGCTGATCGGATGTCGGTGGCAAGCATGTGTCATTACCCCCTTGGGGGCGACATTTTTGGAGGTGCACTCGGCTTCGCGGGACCAGCGGATGGAATCTTTGGTGGAGCGGTGCTTCATCCTACACATTGATGGCGACGGATCTCGACGGCGTGGCGCGGTGCAGATTCGGAGTTTGATGTGCAAGGATGGACTCGCGCAGGAGGATGACGCTGTCTGGCGTCGTGGTGGCGTCGATGGCAGAGGGACCTGGCACGGTAGATGCAACAGTATAGCTCTGAAGATGGATTGGTGGTAGGTGGCTGCGGCGGCCTCATACCTGGCAGACGTCCTGGTTGAGGAGTGCGCCAGACTGGTAGGTGCCCCATACCCGGCAGACGTCCTGGTTGGGACCTCAGGTCTTAGATGTTTAGGTTTGGCAGCGATGTCTGTTTGGTATTAGGCCCAGGCTATCAGCGCCCCTTCATCAATTGGATAGGAGTAGCGACAGTTGTTGCTTGGACGGTGGCTTTAGTCTTACTGTCGTATGACTTTGTAAGGTCTTGTGAGAATAATTAATAAAGTGGCCGCATGCATCACCCAGATGCAGAGGCCGGGGGTCCTCCTCCTTTTCTAAAAAAACATAAAATTGTTGTGTGCATAACAAAGAGTATGGTTCAGGTGATCATCTAAATCAAATCAAGTGTTGTTTCAATCAAAGTGCACATATACAACTAGCACATGTCTATGGATTCAATATAGATGTAGGGACACACTTGAGAAGAATTGCTCAAACATTGTGAGCTCATGAAGGGCGTTACCTGACTTGCAGGGAACAAGATGTCTAACCTACTAATAAATAGCACCCAGCAAGGTGAAACTATCCTTCATAGCTTGAGCTCATATAAACTGTCCTTCATAGCTTGAGCTCATATGAGCTTGAGTGAACGGTGAAATCCAAAATAATTGAAAAAAATCAAAACATTCTGAAGTTTTTTGGTGACAAATGTTATCAATGATTGAAAATTTTAATCATTAAATGAGATATGTGGAAATCATGGCAAAACAAAAAACCAAATCGATGCTCCATAAATATTATTTTTCAAGTGTTGATTTTTTTGCCACGATTTCAACGAATGTCATTCTATGATGAAACTTTGCAAGCATTTAGAACATTTCTCAAATTTTTCCACAAAAAATTCAGATTTTTTTGATTTTTTTAATTTTGCGGATTTTACTGTTCACCCGAGCTCATATCAACTCGAGCTCAGTTAATCCGCGTCTTGGCAAGAGTACTACTTTCTATAGGATACATTGTCGGTTGGAACAAAGTAAGATTATCCCCGATAAGAACTAGTAATACTTTCACAAAGTTTAGTTTGACACTTTCCATTTAGATTTCAGATGGTACTGCGGTTGTTGGCCAATTTTAGATGGTACGACTGCAGGAGCTTCAATGGCAGAGATCACCGTTCCCATCGTACATGACAAAGAGGAAGCTACAGGAGATGGAGAGACACCAAAATTTCTTAACCCCAGATCATGTGGTACAAAAGAGGATGATAGAAAGAGAAGGCAACTGGGTTTTTTCCCGGGGGAGGGGCGGATGGTGATATGTTAGGGCTTGTTTGGTTGCATGAGTTTTGAAGAGGATTGGGGAGGATCCAATCCCCAATAAGCTAAAATCCACGTCAATCCTGTCCAAACCTCCCCAATCCTCTCCATGAGAATATTAACCAAACATAGCCATAGGGTTGCTCATACTATTCAAGAATACTACAAGTCCTTTTTGCAACTCTACTAGCAGCCCACCTCGTAGTTGGATCATGCTCCTCACTTAACTATCTAGCGGCTCATGTGCCTTGGGTGCACCTAGTGTTGGGTAACATAGTAGAAAACCAAAAAAAATGCCCTACGTTCACCCATGAACAATATGAAGATGCATAACGGGTTGTGATCAACAATCATTACTGACTCTGAGAGTGCAGCGAAAGTAGACAAGTCAGTGTAGATCGTACTTGGAGTCCCTCGAACATTGATGACGATCCCGCGAACCACCCTTGAACGATCCTTCGAACAGAAGATCGAAAGCACGGCCTCTCTACTTGGTTGCAAGCGTACACTCTTCACGATCCCGCGGCACTTCGCCATTCAGAGCTAATCGTTGCCGGAGAATTAGCAGGAGGAGATTAGAACCACTCTCGAGCTGCCCGGTCACTTGTCAAATTTTTCGGTGTGGCTGAAAGTTGTCGTTATGATCACCTTGCTACAGATGACGTTTGAGCAACTTCAAAGCCCACCGTCTGGTAGAAAGTGACCGAGACACTCTCATGATCTAAGGAACTAAAAACACATGCTAACACTCCATGTTATAATAGATGGTTTCAGACAATATAATCACATAGTATAACAGACAAGTATTGGGTCGATTTAGTATGGTCGTTCTTCTAACATCATTCCCTCAGTATTGTTTTAGGACTATCGTTACACTTAATGATATCGTAATATCCGGAAAACGTGATCACCAACAACACTTGAACCAATCTTAGAGGCGAGACCGGGAACCTATTTTATTCCGATTATCATTCCACACGTGCATATGAGTTTTCCACTAAATCGCATATTCCAGGATCATATCAGTTATATCATGGAATATAAACTCTTAACTATGAATATAGAAATATAATAATACAATATTACTGCTTCTAGTGCATATTTCCAACACCTAGTGCACTAGGGATCCTATTCTCGGCAAGGGTCAGAGGATAGCGACCAAATGTGCACCCTCGCTCGCGGTAATGGATCGCTCCTTAGTCTGTTTCTGCATTTTTTCTGTCTGTTTTTTATATTTCATATTTTCTATTCTTTATTCTCATTTTCTTTTTTCTTATTTTCAAATCCATGAACTTTTCAACATATTCGTGAAAATTTTGGTAAATTATGTTTTTTCACCAAATTTATTGATAATTGAGACCAATTTTCAAATTAATGATTTATTTTCAAATATGGGAACAATCTTCAAAGCAGTGAACAATTTTTTAGCTGCTAAATTTTTTTGAAACATTCATGAACATTTCTCAAACTCGTGAATATTTTTTGAAATTTTAAACTCGTGATTTTTTGAATTCACAGTTTCTTTAATTCGTGAACATGTTTTGAACTAGCTATCATTTTTTGAATTCATGAATATTTTTTTAAATCCATGGACATTTTTTATGTCCATTAGGTTTTTTAATACGAGAACATTTTTCAAAATCGCGAATATTTTTTGAATGTGGGGTGCGTGTTTGGGAATTCCCTATTGGACGCACAATGCGTCAAAGTGTCAACATTTCGCATAGACATAGCGATCGGTCGATGACCTGGGCCGGCCCATTAATGAGTTGCAGCGTTTTCGATTTTGTAACCTTCTAAAGTTTCCCAGCAGATTTTTCAGTTTTCCTGTTCCGTTTTCTTTTTTCTTTTTTGTTTTTAGTTTTTCTGTTTATTTTTCTTGTTTCTTTTCTTTTTTATTTTCCTTATGCTGTTTCTTCATTTCTTTTTTTTCTTTTATTTTCGCCTTTTTTCCTTTTTCATGTTGATTTCATGTTGATATTTGTCTTTTTTTAATTAAAAAATATCAGATTTTAAAATATGTTCCACTTTATTAAATATGTTCATAAATTCAAAAAATGTACAGGAACTTTAAAAACCGTTCATGCATTTTAAAATTTGTTCAAAAATTTAGAAAATGTTCATATTTCAAAAATACTTCTGGAATTTTAAAAAATGTTGGCGGTTGCAAAATTTGGCCCGTAATTCAAAAAATGTTCCCTTTTGCAAAAGTGTTCAGGAGTTTCAAAAAATGTTCGTGGTTTCTCTTTTTTTGTCAGATATTTCATGAAAGCTCAATTTTCAACTTTTTGTTCACAAATTCAAAAAATATCCGCGGTTTCATATTTTTGTAATTTCATCAAATGTTTGATTTGAAATATTAGTTCAAAAAATTCAAAATAGGTTCATGGTTTCATATTTTCGCAATTTCATCAAATGTTCAATTTTCAAAGATTTGTTCAAAAATTCAAAAAATGTTCACGGTTTAAAAGTTTGTTCGGAATTTCATAATTTGTTCACAACTTCAAAAAATCGTTCACTTTTTACAAAAACAGTTTCTGCAGTTTCAATTTTTTGTTTGTGTATGCGAAAAAATGTACCTGTCTATGTTTTTTTCAGATATTAAAAAATGTTCGCACTTTTGTGAAATATACACTTTCAGAAAAATAATTGCACTTTTTTAAGATGTTCACAAGATTAACTAATTCCGGTTTGATACAGTATACATGTCATGTTGGACGGTTGTGCTAGTTTATTTTAGGTGCGCGCTGGTGTGCTACAAGCAATGCTGTTCAGCTGCAGTGGTTGGGAGTACGGATTTGCAACCTATTGGTAGCTGGTTCGATTTCTTCCATCGTATATGCCTCTTTATTTTTTTTTGCTTTCTTTTCCTTCCAATAGTACAGCTATGGGCCGGCCCTGTCAGGCTGCCTCCCTGTGCGTTGGGACGACAATTTGACGCAGACTGTTAGCTGGTTCGATTTCTTCCATCGTATATGCCTCTTTATTTTTTTTTGCTTTCTTTTCCTTCCAATAGTACAGCTATGGGCCGGCCCTGTCAGGCTGCCTCCCTGTGCGTTGGGACGACAATTTGACGCAGACTGTTCACAAGTTCAAAAAAGTTCCTATTTTCAATTTTTTGTTCAGAAGTTCCAAAAGAATTAGTGATTTCTTAAAAATGTTCGCATATTTGAAAAAATATTTACCTTCAAAAAATTTCTTTATTTTAAAAATGTTTGCATATTTGGAAAATGCTCGGCTTTAAAAATATGTTCATAAGTTCAGATTATGTTCCAACATTTATTCATAAATTCAAAAAATTCAAAATTTGTTTGAATATTATAGAAAATAGTTCAATTGTAAAAAAAATCGCCTTCAAAATATTTGTTCTTGTTTTTCCAAAATGTTCCCGATTTTCTCAATATATGTTTGAAATTCCATTTTTGGGGGGTTTTTTCAAAAAATATTTCGTGTTTTCCAGAATGTGTTCAAATTATCAAATATCTAATTCTAATGTACACATACAGAAAATAACATGTAACAGGGAATATCACACAACATTAAGTTCATAAATACATCCGCGATGCGTTTTGGCTAGCAGCGCGCGTGGGGAAGAGTAACATCCTGGGCTCGATACCCCGCGTCATCAGCTTGGATTTACTTATTTTTTTTACTGCTGTAAACACAATTCATGGTGTCTCTCAGATGCCTGACCCAGTCGCACACCTCATGTGCGTCGCGCTCGCTATTCGCCGCAAAATACGGCACATAGGAGCTCTCGCGCGTTTGGGCCTCTCACATCACTCCACGCGTCAAATAGGAACTCTCGCGCGTTTGGGCCTTTCATAGGATACGTTCTCGCCAACCGGGAGGTCCTATTGGACGCATTCTGCGTCAACTAGCGACCCCGACGCACAAGCGCGCACCCCTACTGGGCCGGCCCATTGTACCCAGCAGCGCACGAAGCGAATGCTGTACTGCAGCTAACCACGCACTGTAGCGATTATATACTGTAGTAATCCAGTTTGCTGTAGCGAATCGGTTTTCTGGCCCGTATTTTATTTCAAACTTTTTTCCAAAAAGTAAATATTTTTTTACAAAACGGGAACATTTTTTGAAATTCCGAACTTTCTAAAATTGGGAACAATTTTTCAAAATTTCCGAACATTTTTTGAAAACGCGAACAATTTTCGAATTTGTTCACAAATTTGGAAAAAGGGACATCTTCTGAAATTCCAAACAATTTTTGAAACGTCAATACTTTTTGAATTCTAAAATGCGAACATTTTTTGAATTTGTGATTTTTTTAAAAAGGGACATTTTTGAAATTCTGAACAAAATTTAAAAGCCAAGAACATTTTTTGAATTTGTGAAAACAATTTAAAAACAGGAACATTCTTTGCAAATTTGAAACAAAATTCTTGAAACTGGGAACATTTTTTAAATTGGTGAACAAATTATGAAAAAATAGGAACATTTTTGAATTTGTGTAGAAAATCTGAAAAACAGGAACATTTTTTGAAATTCAGAAATAAAATTTGAAAATAAACTTGAAACAAAAAAAGGAAAAGAAATAAATAAAAAATAAAAAAGAAAGAAACAGAAAAAAAAGAAAAAACGAAAAAGAAGAGAAATAGAATAAATGAAAACAAAAAATAAACCTAAAAAGAAAAAGGCGGTTCAGGAACCTTCTAGAATGTTCCCAAAACCAGTAAAAAACGGCTGGAAACATCATAGAAGGTCCCCAAAAACCGGTGTCTCCTGAAACGCTAAAACAGGCCGGCACACTCGGTCCCTCGCTTGTACCTCCTCTTGTGCGAAGCGTGGACAGCTTGCCACAACGAGCGGCGAGTAGGATTTTCCCTCGCAACCAGCAACTTTTCCTACTTTTCATATTTTCCTAGTTTTGATTTTTATCTTAATTTATTTATTTTCTATGATTTTCTCCCATGCTTCTGCTTTTTTAACTGGGAATTTTAAAAATATTCATGGAAAGTATCTTTTGTGAATTGTAGAAATATTCACATAATTTAAAAAGTCTTCTAGATTTTCAAAATTGTCATCAATTTTAAAAGTCTATAAATTTTAGAAATATTTGTGAATTTAAAATACATAAGAATAGAAAACAAGAAAAACTGTAGGGAAAAAATACGGTGGAAAGACCGGTACAAACATCTAGCGCTGCTGTGTACGCCGAATTTGGCCGCCCATGCACTCGATCCTTGTGTGATCTTTAAGATTCCTTCTCTATTCTTTGGGACAAGCGAAGAATAGGGGATTCTAAAATATTGATGTTTCTCAAGCTCTTAACGGGGTGAGTAGTAGGTATACAACCGGGCCCATGGTGAGAAAAGTGGGAGCGACTAGTATATATAATTTGGTGGGAATAATATATTTGATCTTGTGGTTAAATAATAGAAAAAATATATCTGCATGTCCGACGGAATATGGGTGACACAAAATATAACGGAGGCCTCTCTTGGCCACTTAATGTACATTTCATTATACCCACTCCTAACAATTAATCCCTCCGTATCAAAATATAAGACATTTTTAATCACTATATTTTGACATGAAGGGAGTACATAGCAAAAATGTCTTCTCTACATCAACTAACATACTAAATTACAACACATAGTAACATTACCGCATACCAAACCTAGGCATGGCAAAAAAATTGAGCCTTCGGGTGTTCATTTTTGCTGCCATGGCAGCAATTATGATCCAAATGGCTCAATTTTGTGCGTGGGTGGGGTGGGTGCGAGCCAGATGCACCATTGATGATGCTGGCGAGCTTGGATTCGGTGGATGGAGGTAGTGGGTGGAAGAGGAAAAAAGAGAGTATTTAAGAACACAAATATGTCTACAACATTTTATAAAAAAATGACGCTTTACGTATAGTTACACCTTATATATAGACAATTCATATTTAACCGCTACAATGTTCATGCCCCTTTGCACTGAACTGGGAGAAAAAAACATCCTCAGCGGCAGCGCGCCGCGAGATCGCGGTACCCCTGTCTGATTTGGCCGGCATGGTTGATGACATGTAGCGCTTCGCTCTCTTGTCCCGCCTCGTTGTTGTCCTTATCTCGGCACCGACGCTGTCCATGGCCACAACAAAATCGGTGACATGGTCTTCCCGCACCAACGTCAGCCTCTGAATCTCTAGGTATGTACAGCCATACAGTACCCACATTGGTCTTGGTTTCAAGGAAGAGATCGAGCAAGGGAAGGAGAAAAGAAATCAAGAATCATCGTCAGGTGACGAGGTCGTTGCTATTGATTAGAAGAACCCATGTGAGAAGTACAAGTTATGAAGAAATGAAGCGATGCCTTCCGTTGTTACTCCTAAACTTGTTTTGTGGAGAAATTGAATATCAATAAGATAGTGCGAATTGGCTTTCTGCTATTTCTTTTTGCATGAAAGAGACAATGGACTAACGGTTAGTAAACTGAAGCAAAGAAAAAAAATGAAAACATAAGCGATGACATGCCATTACGATAGAGTAGGGAAATTCGGTAGTTTAATTGCATGCTTGCTGATATGGCATGATAGGTGAGTTGGTAGTCGGCATGAATCTCTCCCTATGCGTTGTTGCGGTAACTTTGTTAAAAAATGTGCAAGTAGTTTCTAAAAATAACTATATCTAATAAAAAGAAAGTATAAGCTTGAAAATAAATAAAAGAAAGTGTCTAAAAATAGATTATATTTGGGGGGGGGGGGAGGGTAGGTGCACGAGTTGGCTTGCTTCACAGGATACGTTTTCGCAATCGGAAGGTCCTATTGGACGCATTCTGCGTCAACTGGCGACCCCGAAACACAAGCGCGCGCCCGTACTGGGCCGGCCCATTGTAGCCAGCAGCGCACGAAGCGAATAGTGTACTGCAGTGAACCGTGCACTGTAGCGACTATATACTGTAGTGATCCAGCTTGCTGTAGCGAATCGGTTTTTTGGCCCGTGTTTTTATTTCAAACATTTTTCCAAAAAGTAAATATTTTTTCGAAAACAAGAATTTTTTTTGAAATATTGAACTTTCTAAAATTGGGAACAATTTTTGAAAATTTCCTAACATTTTTTAAAAATTAATTTGTTTTTCGAATTTATGAACAAATTTAGAGAAAGGGACATTTTCTGACATTCCAAACAATTTTTGAATCGTGAATACTTTTTGAATTCTAAAATGCGCACATTTCCTGAATTTGTGATTTTTTTGAAATGGGAACATTTTTGAAATTCTGAACAAAATTTTAAAACTAAGAACATTTTTTGAGTTTGTGAACAAAATTTAAAAAACAGGAACATTTTTTGAAAATTTGAAGCAAAATTTTTGAAACCAGGAACATTTTTTGAGTGATTTTATTTAAAAAACAGGAACATTTTTTGAATTTGTTTAAAAAATCTGAAAACAGGAACATTTTTTGAAATTCAGAAACAAAATTCGAAAATAAACTTGAAAAGAAAAAAAGGAAAAGAAATAAAGAAAAAGAAAAAAGAAAAAACAGAAAAAACAAAAGAAAAAACGAAAAAGAAGAGAAATAGAATAAAGGAAAATAAAAAATAAACTGAAAAAGAAAAAGCCAGTTCAGGAACCTTCTAGAAGGTTCCCAAAACCAGAAAATATCCGGCTGGAAACATCATAGAAGGTCCCCAAAAACCGGTGTCTGCTGAAACGCTAAAACAGACCAGCCCACTCGGTCCCTCGCTTGCACCTCCTCTTGTGCGAAGCGTGGACAGCTTGCCGCAACGAGTGGCGAGTAGGATTTTTCCTCGCAACCAGCAACTTTTCCTAGTTTTCATATTTTCGTAGTTTAGATTTTTATCTTACTTTATTTATTTTCTAGGATTTTCTCCCATGCTTCTGCTTTTTTAACTGGAGAATTTTAAAAATATTCATGGGAAGTATCTTTTGTGAATTGTAGAAATATTCACAAAATTTAAAAAGTCTTCTAGCTTTTCAAAATTTTCATCAATTTTCAAAGTCTATAAATTTTAGAAATATTTGTGAATTAAAAATATATAAGAATAGGAAACAAGAAAAACTGTAGGGAAAAAATAAGGTGGAAAGACCGGTACAAACATCTAACGCTCCTGTGTACGCCGAATTTGGCCGCCCATGCACTCGATCCTTGTGTGATCTTTAAGATTCCTTCTCTATTCTTTGGGACGAGCGAAGAATAGGGGATTCTCAAATATTGATGTTTCTCAAGCTCTTAACGGGGGAAGTAGTAGGTATACAACCGGGCCCATGGTGAGAAAAGTGGGAGCGACTAGTATATATAATTTGATGGGAATAATATATTTGGTCTTGTGGTTAAATAATAGAAAAAAAATATTTTCATGTCCGACGGAATATGGATGGTATACCTATAACGGAGGCCTCTCTTGGCCACTTAACGTACATTTCATTATACCCACTCCTAACAATTAATCCTTCCGTAGCAAAATATAAGATATTTTTAATCACTATATTTTGATATGGCGGGAGTACATAGCAAAAATGTCTTCTCTACATCAACTTACATACCAAACATGGCACATTACATCACATAGTAACATTACCGCATACCAAACCTAGGCATGGCAAAAAATTTGAGCCTTCGGGTGTTCATTTTTGCTGCCATGGCAGCAATTATGATCCAAATGGCTCATTTTGTGCGTGGGTGGGGTGGGTGCGAGCCAGATGCACCATTGATGATGCTGGCGAGCTTGGATTCAGTGGATGGAGGTAGTGGGGGGAAGAGGAAAAAAAGAGTATTTAAGAACACAAATAAGTCTACAACATTTTACAAAAAAAATGACGCTTTACGTATAGTTACACGTTATATATAGACAATTCATATTTAACCGCTATAATGTTTATGCCCCATTGCACTGAACTGGGAGACAAAAACATCCTTAGCGGTAGCGCGCCGCGAGATCGCGGCACCCCTGTCCGATTTGGCCGGCATGGTTGATGACATGTAGCGCTTCGCCCTCTTGTCCCGCCTCGTTGTTGTCCCTATCTCGGCACCGACGCTGTCCATGGCCACAACAAAATCGGTGACATGGTCTTCCCGCACCAACGTCAGCCTTTGAATCTCTAGGTATGTACAGCCGTACAGTACCTACATTGGTCTTGGTTCCAAGGAAGAGATCGAGCAAAAAAAAAAGAAAAAAAGGAAGAGATCGAGCAAGGGAAGGAGAAAAGAAATCAAGAATCATCGTCAGGTGACGAGGTCGTTGCTATTGATTAGTAGAACTCATGTGAGAAGTACATGTTATGAAGAAATGAAGCGATGCCTTCAGCTGTTACTCCTAAACTTGTTTTGTGGAGAAATTGAATATCAATAAGATAGTGCGAATTGGCTTTCTGCTATTTCTTTTTGCATGAAGGAGACAATGGACTAACGGTTAGTAAACTGAAGCAAAGAAAAAAAAATGAAAACATAAGCGATGACATGCCATTACGATAGAGTAGGGAAATTCGGTAGTTTAATTGCATGTTTGTTGATATGGCATGATAGGTGAGTTGGTAGTGGGCATGAATCTCTCCCTATGCGCGTTGTTGCGGTAACTTTGTTAAAAAATGCGTAAGTAGTTTCTAAAAATAACTATATCTACTAAAAAGAAAGTATAAGCTTGAAAAAATAAAATAAAATAAAGTGTCTAAAAATAGATTACATTTGGGGGTGGGGGGAGGTGCATGAGTTGGCTTGTTTCACAGGATATGTTCTCGCAACCGGGAGGTCCTTTTGGATGCATTCTGCGTCAACTAGCGACCCCGACGCACAAGCGTGCGCCCCCTACTGAGCCGGCCCATTGTAGCCAGCAGCACACGAAGCGAATGGTGTACAGCAGTGAACTGCGCACTGTAGCGACTATATACTGTAGTGATCCAGTTTGCTGTAGCGAATCATTTTTTGCCCCGTGTTTTTATTTCAAACATTTTTTCAAAAAGTAAATATTTTTTGAAATTTCAAAATTTATAAAATTGGGAACAATTTTTGAAAATTTCCGAACATTTTTTGAAAACGCGAACAATTTTCGAATTTGTGAACAAATTTGGAAAAAGGGACATTTTCTGAAATAACAAACAATTTTTGGAACGTGAATACTTTTTGAATTCAAAAATGCGAACATTTTCTGAATTTGTGATTTTTTTGAAAAGGGAACATTTTTGAAATTCTGAACAAAATTTTAATACCAAGACCATTTTCTGAATTTTTGAACAAAATTTAAAAAGCAGGAACATTTTTTGAAAATTTGAAACAAATTTTTTGAAACAGGGAACGTTTTTTGAGTAATTTTTTTTGAAAAACAGGAACATTTTTTGAATTTGTGAAGAAAATCTGAACAACAGGAACATTTTTTAAAATTCAGAAACAAAATTTGAAAATAAACTTGAAGAGAAGAAAAGGAAAAGAAATAAAGAAAAAGAAAAAAAGAAAGAAACAGAAAAAATAAAAGAAAAAACGAGAAAGAAGAGAAATAGAATAAAGGAAAACAAAAAATAAACTGAAAAAGAAATTGGCAGTTCAGGAACCTTCTAGAAGGTTCCCAAAACCAGAAAAAAGGCTGGAAACATCATAGAAGGTCCCCAAAAACCGGTGTCTGCTGAAATGCTAAAATAGGCCGGCGCACTCGGTCCCTCGCTTGTACCTCCTCCTGTGCGAAGCATGGACATCTTCCTGCAACGAGTGGCGAGTAGGATTTTCCCTCACAACCAGCAACTTTTCCTAGTTTTCATATTTTCCTAGTTTTGATTTTTTATCTTACTTTATTTATTTTATAGGATTTTCTCCCATGTTTCTGCTTTTTTAACTGGCGAATTTTAAAAATATTCATGGCAAGTATCTTTTGTGAATTGTAGAAATATTCACAAAATTTAAAAAGTCTTCTAGATTTTCAAAATTTTCATCAATTTTAAAAGTCTATAAATTTTAGAAATATTTGTGAATTAAAAATATATAAGAATAGAAAACAAGAAAAATTGTAGGGAAAAAATACGGTGGAAAGACCAGAACAAACATCTAACGCTCCTGTGTAAGCCGAATTTGGCCGCCCATGCACTCGATCCTTGTGTGATCTTTAAGATTCCTTCTCTATTCTTTGGGACGAGCGAAGAATAGGGGATTCTCAAATATTGATGTTTCTCAAGCTCTTAACGGGGTAAGTAGTAGGTATACAACCGGGCCCATGGTGAGAAAAGTGGGAGCGACTAGTATATATAATTTGGTGGGAATAATATATTTGGTCTTGTGGTTAAATAATAGAAAAAAATATTTGCATGTCCGACGGAATATGGATGGTATACCTATAACCCCTGTTCAAGAATTCATTCGGTTAACAAGTTAACTTGCCGATTAATCCCTACTCATAGGGTCACCGAGTAGCCGATAAACTGATAAATCGTCTGATTAATTGATTAAATGGCCGATTAACTTGCCGATTAATTAGCCTATTAATCCCCTACTCGTCAGCCAACCGAGCAATTACCAGTTAACGATTTCCTCAACAATGCCTATAACGGAGGCCTCTCTTGGCCACTTAACATACATTTCATTATACGCACTCCTAACAATTAATCCCCCCGTATCAAAATATAAGATACTTTTAATCACTATATTTTGATATGGCGGGAGTACATAGCAAAAATGTCTTCTCTACATCAACTTACATACCAAACATGGCACATTACAACACATAGTAACATTACCGCATACCAAACCTAGGCATGGCAAAAAAATTGAGCCTTCAGGTGTTCATTTTTGCTGCCATGGCAGCAATTATGATCCAAATGGCTCATTTTGTGCGTGGGTGGGGTGGGTGCGAGCCAGATGCACCATTGATGATGCTGGCGAGCTTGGATTCGGTGGATGGAGGTAGTGGGTGGAAGAGGAAAAAAGAGAGTATTTAAGAACACAAATAAGTCTACAACATTCTATAAAAAAATGACGCTTTACGTATAGTTACACGTTATATATAGACAATTCATATTTAACCGTTACAATGTTTATGCCCCATTGCACTGAACTGGGAGACAAAAACATCCTTAGCGGCAGCGCGCCGCGAGATCGCGACACCCCTGTCCGATTTGGCCGGCATGGTTGATGACATGTAGCGCTTCGCCCTCTTGTCCCGCCTCGTTGTTGTCCCTATCTCGGCACCGACGCTGTCCATGGCCACAACAAAATCGGTGACATGGTCTTCCCGCACCAACGTCAGCCTCTGAATCTCTAGGTATGTACAGCCGTACAGTACCCACATTGGTCTTGGTTTCAAGGAAGAGATCGAGCAAGGGAAGGAGAAAAGAAATCAAGAATCATCGTTAGGTGACGAGGTCGTTGCTATTGATTAGAAGAACTCATGTGAGAAGTACATGTTATGAAGAAATGAAGCGATGCCTTCAGTTGTTACTCCTAAACTTATTTTGTGGAGAAATTGAATATCAATAAGATAGTGCGAATTGGCTTTCTGCTATTTCTTTTTGCATGAATGAGACAATGGACTAACGATTAGTAAACTGAAGCAAAGAAAATAAATGAAAACATAAGCGATGACATGCCATTACGATAGAGTAGGGAAATTCGGTAGTTTAATTGCATGCTTGCTGATATGGCATGATAGTTGAGTTGGTAGTGGGCATGAATCTCTCCCTATGCCTTGTTGCGGTAACTTTGTTAAAAAATGCGTAAGTAGTTTCTAAAAATAACTATATCTAATAAAAAAAGTATAAGCTTGAAAATCAATAAAAGAAAGTGTCTAAAAATATATTACATTTTTGAATCTCGGTTAAAAATGTCATTTCGAACAAAAATGTGAGGGTGACTAACATGAATATATGTCATGGTGGCGCTATGTGCATAGACTAATGCAAAAATGATTATAGTTTATAAGTTAAATGCATGACTCGCTTATGTGGCAGACTTTGCATGGTTTAATGTAAGATGAGCCACTCAATGAGTAGTACCAGCTTTGTACGATATTCTGCAATAACCAACATGACACAATAGCACAAATCATGGGCACTTCGCCTCTGTATGTGTCCTTCAGGCATGATTTATTTTTTTGCCAGTGAAAAAGGGAGATTCTCATTGCTCAAGGTGGCTTCTCAGCCAAAACCAAGCTTACAACGGAGTCTATTCCTGAATGGAACCTAACGATGGTCCGGAGAGCCCTACGACCATTCAAGGCTAGTTTATGATTAGCTTTATTTTGCGAACGACAATAGAGAGTAAACATGGTCTCCCGTCCTGTGGTAACCGCCAACCTCCTGATCTCCTCAATGAGACTATGATGCATTGATTGGTCCTCTAAATGTGGTGTGATCACCACCACCGCCTTTCGTACAATCCAGCTCGACTGTGATTGGCAACTCTGTCCTATGCAAGGCCAACTCGAGCCCTTCCTTACACGCCGAGAGCTCAGCTCTCACTGTGTTATTGCATGTGCGCAGTTCTCTGCATGCACTGTATATTATCCCTCCCCGATCGTCCCGCGGGGTCATGCCTCCTCCTGCTGAACCCGAGGCAGCAACAAAGCTTCCGCCAGTGTTGAGTTTCGTTCGTCCCGGTGCCGGCGCGACCCACCTCCTCTCTTCCTTAGGCATAATGTAGGGGCGAGGACCTCTTCGCGGTAGACATCGCCGTCTTCCCTTTGACTATGTCGCCGTATGGGTGCTGTTGGAGGTAAAGCATTGATATACCCATGTAGGAATCAGCGGGAAGCTTCATTTGCAGGCGGCCTCTTTTGATGCGTAATCTCATTCCGAACGTGCCAAATCCTCCACATAGTCATTAGCACGACCATTCTTGTTGCCTCATTGAGTGGTTCCAGCAGGGTGAAGAGCCATTCCGGACCAGTGCTGACGATGTTTTCCACCCTCAGGATGCTTCGGTCCAAGGCCATGGCGTGCCACAACTCCTTTGCAAGAGGACACCTACACAATGCACGGACCCATCCTCTCGTTCCATACCATATAGAGGACATATGTTAGAGACATCAAGATGACGAGCTTTCAGGCGCGATTTGATCGGGCACGCGTCGTGGAATGTTTATCTTGAGAGGTTAGCTGGTGTCCAATTACCACAAGGAAGTGAACAATTTCAACGGAACCCTTCACTAAAATGGACGTTTGTCGGTTGATTTCATGCTTCGGGGTGAAAACACTATGTGAGACCCGAGTTGATTATACATAGAAATGATGATGTTTTTGCGTCGATATCTTATTGAAGGCATTGCTTGGACATGCTCGGACTTGTGTCTAGAATCTGGCCTTTGGTGGTTGGATTCGATGACGACGACGCTTGAGCGACATTTACTTTTTGAATGTGTTGCTGTTGAACAATCTCGTTGTCCCGGCGGTGTTAGAAAATTGTTGGTGCGGATATGGTTGCTATTGTAGTTTGCTGATCATTGATCGCTTTGGGATCATTTTCTTTTTACTCGCCGAGGCATAGTTTTGGTCTTATATGATTTTATTATTTTTCGGCGTGTTTTCTATTTGTGTGTGTTGATTAAATGTGTGCATTTTAGTTTTGCAGAGATCGGATGTATGCTCATTGTTTTTTATCCACTTAATGCTTCATTTTTTGAATTAATAAAATTCATCCTTTGTCAAAAAAAAATTGAACTCGTACGAATACCAAGCATCATCCGATATATACGTAGTATTACACAAAAGAGTCTATTACTCGTATGTATAGTTACATGCGTTTTGCATAATGCACGAGGTTAACATCCTGGGTAAACTCTCGATGAGATCGTGTCGTCTTCAGCCATGAGCGATGAGTCCATAAACTCCGATTCCGGACGCTCATGGACAAAAGTTCGGTCGACCCAGGTCGGCATGCTTGGTTGTTTGCACCCCTAGTACCGCGGTACGTTTTTCCATGGGCTCCCATCCCACTCTTGCGGTCGTGTCCCATATGCTATTGATCACAGATTCACGGTGTCGGAACAACAGTCCTCTATAATATCAGTACAGCTGTAGCACGAACATAACCCGACCGTGATTATGAAGAAAGGTTGTGCATGCATGGAGGCTGGTCGATTTGGACTATCGGATATGCTCCACAGCTCCAGCACACATGACCATGTGTGGGCCGGGGTGTGGACTGTTGCTATGCGCCGACGCCATGCTTTGGATCTTCTCAAGGTTGGGAGTCCATTATCTCATGACGATTTTTTTGAAAGTTTCTCATGCGTGGACGATCTGGTATAAAGTGATCCATGGAGAGATCTGGCTTTACATATGCCGGATTTGGTTAAAGATCTCAGGCCTGTGGATGCCAAAGGAGGGCCTCACGTTGCCAGTGGAGTGGGTTTGCAGTTGCACCACCGGGTTTGACGGGCAAAGTGGAGTATATGCGTTGCAATATAAAGAACCCAATACAGCACAGCACAGGTGTTATTAGGGGAACATATTTCGAAGCGCCCATCAGCACATGATCATCCTGTCTGAAATTCAGAATATCTTTGTTTGCCGATTTTAGTCTCCTCTCCCAAGTTGGGTGGAACCAAAGACAATGCCAATGCCGTGGGCCGTGACCGGTGGCTCCACAGTTTAAAGGATGAGTCCATGAGCATCATCCCAACCGGGCCGCCCCCAACAGTGGCGATCGACATGCATGGCTGGCGCCGCCCAGGCTGTCACAGTCGTACAGGTCAGGGCTACAGGGAAGGGACGTACAGTGGTGCAGCGTGCACGGCGTAGGCCAGTACTTGCTGCCCGGTTGGCAGATCTGGAACATACATTTTTGGGTTATGGTGGTGCTGCCGTAAATAGAAAGGCACGCACATAAAAACGTACGTCAGGTACTACCACGCCCCGGGCGGAGGGGCATGCATGTGCGGCCCTGCTGCATGCGGCGCCAGCCATGAGCACATGCACATGCTCTTGGCCTCGGCTGGTCCAAGCTAAGGCATGCAGCGGTGCCCACCCCCCATTACAAATTTGCCCGACCCGAGTCCACCACCAATCACGCACCAAAATAAAGCCATGCCCACGCCACACGGCCCGTGGTAGAAGTTTTGTTTGCTAGGAAAACAGTACACCATCCAAGAAGTTACTGGTGCTTAGTCGTAGCCCCTGGCTATGGAGCAGTAGTATAAGAGTAGCACGTCCTGCCCTGTACTACAAGTTAAAGATGCGAGAGAGTGTCTGCTATATGTATATGGTCAAATTGGGCCAAGGACCACGCAGGCAAAGCGCTTTAAACGTCCATTTTCTCCGCATGCACTATCGCTCCGGTTACTTTTGAGCACATCAGAAACTGTTTTTTCACATATAAAAAGATATCGATGGACCACGGAGCAAGCGTGCCCAAGTTTGTAATCGTGTGCATCGATCAGATCAGAAGGGACTTCGGCACGCACGACATACTGGTTCGGTAATTCGACCATGTGTACGACCGGTGAATCTGGTGCCGGAAAACGCGCGGACAAGCCAGCCAAGTAGCGCGTAGTACATGCAGGGACCAGCGTCCCGGTTTGGTCTTCGGGCCTGCGTGGAGTAGAGTGGTAGAGAGCGGTGAGGCCGGCCGGCGAAGGCACCAGATTCTTTTGACTTTGGTGTCTCGGGGGCTGGGGCAGATGCAGGCACGCTCCAGGTAAAGAAATCCACGGGGGAGGCATGCAGCTGCAGCAGCGATCGATCGGAGCGTGGATCGCGTGCTACTGTCAGATCACCGCAGCAGGGCTACCAACGGCGCACGCCGCAAGCCCACCACGCGTGCGCTTTCATCTTCTGGCGCCGAGGCCTAAGCTAGCGTAGCCGCCTAGGTACGTCGTGGGTCATTTCCTGTCAAAACTTTAGTATACGTCGTGGACTAGTATTGTAGTCGTGGAATACAATGCTACTCTCCGTCGTGGATCATAGTAGTATCGTGTCAAAACTATACAACTTAAAAAGTAATCACTCGCTATCAGAATCTTTTTTTTTTTGCGAAACACTCGCTATCAGAATCTGCGGACCGAGGAACCCGCAACTCCTTCGTTTTCAACAGCAGCTCCTCCCACTCCGCTTCCGGAGTTGTGGAGCGGAGAGGTACCGAACAGGGCGTAAGGCCAACTTTAACGCGTGACTCCACCCCGTCCATCATAATCCGTTTGGGGTAAAACGAACGAATAGCGCGGCCCAACGCGCGGCGCCAAACAGACAAATGTCCAGTTTTCGTCTGTTTTCGACCCATTTCCGGTCTAAACTTGCGCCGCGTTTGGAGTGAAACAGATATCGCGCAGACGGGCTGGACGCACGCCCTTGTCCTCTGCGTAGCCCGTCTGTCGGAGACACTAGCACTCCATTCGCCTCCAATCCATCCACCCGCTCTCCCCCGTCCCAGCTCGCCGCCGGCGTCGCCACTATTCCACGGCCGCCTCCTCACTGCTCACCCCTGGCCGTCCATATGAAACCACGTCTCGACATGGCTGCCACCACGCCCGCGCTTTCGTGGGAGTTTTGGCCGTCGGTTGGAGGAGTTTTGACCGTTGACGTCGTAGCCGGTGCCAGAGGGGATACGACCGCCGGCGACGGTTATGGACCACGGAAGCTTCTGTCGGGTGCTCGAGAGCGGCCTGTAGCCGGCCGCCAACCACCTCTGTTGCTTCGAGGTGATCATCGCGGCCTCTTAGCCACCACGACCGCAAGGTGTTTGACACTTTGCCCATAAAGGTATGGGTGGAGATGAATTTTTCTTCAACCACTTCATTTATTCATCGGATGATTCGTCCTCGGATGACGAAGATCTTGTGGTGGCTTCACTGGTCGTTCACGACCACATTCAACGATAGCTTCCTCGGTACAGGGGGTCAGTCCCTGGCTGTGCTCCAACCTAAACCGCAACAGAGAGAGAGAGAGGCCACACCCTGCTCTATGCAAATTACTTTGCGAATACCCCACTCTTCAAACCGGATAAATTCCGTCGCCGTTTTCGTATGCAAGGCATGTGTTCAATCGTATCCGAGAAGGAATGATTGCTCATGACCCATACTTCGAGTGCAAAACGGATGCCCCTGGCAAGCTTGGATTCTCCTTTGGATCTTCAAAATGACTTGGTTGAGCACATGTGGAATCACATTGGCAACCAATAGATGTATTGGTTCATCAATGTTATGCAAGACAATTTCGATTTGGTTGTAGAACTATTCTATTAGAGAAAAATTCGATTTGGTTGTAAAACTATTTCAATTTGAGACAATTAATATTTGGATGTGCAAACTTGTTTGAAATATGAATATATGACATATTGGCCGTGGCGTATAGGATGGGGCCAAAGGATGCGTCCGCGTGTTGGGCGCACGACCACCGCATCCCAGGAAAGGCCCGGACACGACCCCATAACCCTACCCAAATGGACAGAATCCGAGCAAAACGGACCTCCAGATGGGGTCGTGCGCTGGAGTTGGCCTAAGCCTAAGTTATCTCCAATGTTGTTTCTTAAAACAGACACACCATTTGTTCACAGACTGGTCATCTAAGGTACCCTACTATCATCCTCTCCACGTAAAGTCATCTCTTGATTCCTCATGTTCGTTCACCATGTTGACAACATGAGATGGCGGCGCCACGGTGAGCGCAACAACTCGAAGGACGATGGAGAGGGCCTCGCAGGTCCTACAGATGTGGTGTGATATAGCTTTCGCTGCTCATTTAGGAAGCCAGGATCATAGGGCCACATGTCCACGACGGCATTGTCGTTCGCTTGTTCGCCGGTGATTCGTCCCTCCGTGAGCTGGTGCTCGTTGAGAAGACGGAGGTTGTAGAACTGGTCCTCCTGCGCTTGCCAGAATGCCAATTCCGACTACGCTGGTAGCTCTTCCGCCATTAGGGCGTTGAAGTGCAGCCGCACCTGCTCTATGGTGAACACGACATGAATCGGCTTGGGCGGTGACACGGCTCCTGGCCGCTTCCTAGTACAGGAGACCGCTCCGCGTTCAAATGATACAAGTGTCGTCCGTCTGTCCATCTGCCGCCCACATTAATGATACGCGGTTGCTGAGGTGGCTACTCCGGCACCACCCGCCCTTTCCTCTGCCGCCCACCATTGCTATATAAGCTGCTGTGTCGACCATAGCCACAGTCATCCGCCTCTGCTCTGTTTCTCCTCTCCACACCACTCCCACCATGGCTTCCTCGTGCTCCAGCGCTCTTCGGGACGGGCAGACGATGGGCCAGAAGAAGGAGATGTCAGCCATTGCTGTAGATTGGCTGGCCGACAGGCAGCCGAAGGACGACGATGAAGGAAATATGCCCTAGAGGCAATAATAAAGTTGTTATTTATATTTCCTTATATCATGATAAATGTTTATTATTCATGCTAGAATTGTATTAACCGAAAACTTGATACATGTGTGAATACATAGACAAAACAAAGTGTCCCTAGTATGCCTCTACTTAACTAGCTCGTTAATCAAAGATGATTAAGTTTCCTGACCATAGACATGCGTTGTCATTTGATGAACGGGATCACATCATTAGGAGAATGATGTGATGGACAAGACCCATCCATTAGCTTAGCATAATGATCGTTAAGTTTTATTGCTATTGCTTTCTTCATGACTTATACATATCCCTTTGACTATGAGATTATGCAACTCCCGAATACTGGAGGAACACCTTGTGTGCTATCAAACGTCACAACGTAACTGGGTGAGTATAAAGATGCTTTACAGGTGTCTCTGAAGGTGTTTGTTGGGTTGTCATAGATCGAGATTAGGATTTGTCACTCCGAGTATCGGAGAGGTATCTCTGGGCCCTCTCGCTAATGCACATCACTATAAGCCTTGCAAGCAATGTGACTAATTAGTTAGTTTACGGAACGAGTAAAGAGACTTGCCAGTAACGAGATTGAACTAGGTATGATGATACCGACGATCGATTCTCGGGCAAGTAACATACCGATGACAAAGGGAATTACATATGTTGTCATTGCAGTTTGATCGATAAAGATCTTCGTAGAATATGTAGGAACCAATATGAGCATCCAGGTTCCGCTATTGGTTATTGACTGGAGATATGTCTCGGTTATGTCTACATAGTTCTCGAACCCGTAGGGTCCGCACGCTTAATGTTCGATGATGATTTGTATTATGAGTTATGTGTTTTGGTGACAGAAGATTGTTCGGAGTCCCAGATGAGATCACGGACATGACAAGGAGTCGAGAAATAATCGAGATGTAAAGATTGATATATTGGATGAAGGTATTCGGACACCGGAATGGTTTCGGGACATTTCAGATATTTATGGGAGTACCGAGGGGTTACCGGAACCACCCCGGGGAAGTAATTAATGGGCCTTCATGGGCCATAGTGGAGAGAGAGGGGAGCCCGCAAGGGTGGCGCACGCCCCACCCCCAAGGGAGTCCGAATTGGACAAGGGGGAGGGCGGCACGGCCCCCTTTCCTCTTTCCCTCGCCCTCTCCCTTTCCTTCTCTTTTCCCATCTGATAGAAAGGAAAGCGGGGCCGACTAGGATTGGGAGTCCTCTAGTCGGTTTCCCCCCTATGGCGCGCCCCTGGTGGCCGGCCTCCTCCACCCCTCCTTTATATACGGGGGTAGGGGGCATCCCAAAGCATAACAGTTATTCTCTTAGCCGTATGCGGTGCCCCCCTCCACAGTTTACTCCTCCGGTCATAGCGTCGTAGTGCTTAGGCGAAGCCCTGCGTGGATCACATCACCGTCACCACACTGTCGTGCTGACAAAACTCTCCCTCGACCCTCTATTGGATCAAGAGTTTGAGGGACGTCATTGATTTGAATGTGTGCTGAACTTGGAGGTGCCGTACGTTCGGTACTAGATCGGTTGGATCGCGAAGACGTTCGATTACATCAAACACGTTAACCTAACGCTTCCGCTTTCGGTCTATGAGGGTACGTGGACACACTCTCCCCCTCTCATTGCTATGCATCTCCTAGATAGATCTTGCGTGATCGTAGGATTTTTTTTGAAATTGCATGCTACGTTCCCCAACAGTGGCATCCGAGCCAGGTCTATGCATAGATGATATGCATGAGTAGAACACAAAGAGTTGTGGGCGATAATAGTCATACTGCTTACCACCAACGTCTTATTTTTATTCGGTGGTATTGTTGGATGAAGCGGCCCGGACCAACCTTACATGACCACGTTCATGAGACCGGTTCCACTGACAGACATGCAACTTGTTTTGCATAAAGGTGGCTGGCGGGTGTCTGTTTCTCCAACTTCGGTTGAATCGAATTTGACTACGGCCGGTCCTTGTTGAAGGTTAAAACAACACACTTGACAAAAAATCGTTATGCTTTACTTTATCACTATGCGGTAGCGATAGTTGTAGAAGCAATAGTTGGTGAGATGACAACAATGCTGCGATGGAGATCAAGGTGTCAAGCCGGTGACGATGGAGATCATGACAGTGTTTTGGAGATGGAGATCAAAGGCACAAGATGATGATGGCCATATCATGTCACATATTTTGATTGCATGTGATGTTTATATTTTATGCATCTTATTTTGCTTAGTACGACGGTAGCATTATAAGATGACCCGTCGCTAAATTTCAAGGTATAAGTGTTCTCCCTGAGTATGCACCATTGCTACAGTTCATCATGCCGAGACACCACGTGATGATTGGGTGTGATAAGCTCTACGTTCACATACAACGGGTGTAAGACAGTTTTGCACGTGCAGAATACTCAGTTTAAACTTGACGAGCCTAGCATATACAAATATGGCCTCGGAACACTAAGACCGAAAGGTCGAATGTGAATCATATAGTAGATATGATCAACATAGAGATGTTCACCATTGAAAACTACTCCATCTCACGTGATGATCGGACATGGTTTAGTTGATATGGATCACGTGATTATTTAGATGACTAGAGGGATGTCTATCTAAGTGGGAGTTCTTAAGTAATATGATGAATTGAACTTTAATTTGTCATGAACTTAGTCCTGATAGTTTTTTGCATATCTATGTTGTTGTAGATCAATGGCCCGTGCTACCGTTCCTTTGAATTTTAATGCGTTCCTAGAGAAAGCTAAGTTGAAAGATGATGGTAGCAACTACATGGACTGGGTCCGTAACTTGAGGATTATCCTCATTGCTGCACATAAGAATTACGTCCAGGAAGCACCGCTAGGTGCAAGGCCTGCTGCAGGAGCAACTCCGGATGTTATGAACGTCTGGCAAGCTAAATCCGATGACTACTCGATAGTTCAGTGTGCCATGCTTTACAACTTAGAATCAGGACTTCAAAGACGTTTTGAACGTCATGGAGCATATGAGATGTTCGAAGAGTTGAAGTTAATATTTCAAGCAAATGCCCGAGTTGAGAGACATGAAGTCTCCAACAAGTTCTATAGCTACAAGATGGAGGAGAACAATTCTGTCAATGAACACATACTCATAATGTCTGGGTACCATAACCACTTACTCAATTGGGAGTTAATCTTTCGGATGATAGTGTCATTGATAGAGTTCTTCAATCACTGCCACCAAGCTATAAAGGCTTCGTGATGAACTGTAATATGCAAGGGATGAAAATGAAAATTCCCGAGCTCTTTGAAATGCTTAAGGCTACAGAGGTAGAAATCAAGAAGGAGCATCAAGTGTTGATGGTTAACAAGACCACTAGTTTCAAGAAAAGGGGCAAAGGGAAGAAGGGGAACTTCAAGAAGAATAGCAAGCAAGTTGCTACTCCCGGGAACAAGCCCATGTCTGGACCTAAGCCTAAAACTAAGTGCTTCTACTGCAAAGGGCTGGTCACTGGAAGCAGAACTGCCCCAAGTATTTGGCGGATAAGAAGGATGTTAAAGTGAAAGGTATATTTGATATACATGTTATTGATGTGTACCTTACTAATGCTCGTAGTAGCGCCTGGGTATTTGATACTGATTCTGTTGCTCATATTTCCAACTCGAAACAGGGGCTACAGATTAACAAAGATTGGCTAAGGACGAGGTGACGATGCGCGTCAGAACTGGTTCCAAGGTCAATGTGATCGCCGTCAGCACGCTACCTCTACATCCACCTTCGGGATTAGTTTTAGACCCGAATAATTGTTATTTGGTGCCAGCATTGAGCATGAACATTATATCTGGATCTTGTTTGATGCGGACAGTTATTCATTTAAATCAGAGAATAATGGTTGTCCTATTTATATGAGTAATATCTTTTATGGTCATGCACCCTTGATGAGTGGTCTATTTTTGTTGAATCTCGATCGTAGTGATACACATATTCATAATATTGAAGCCAAAAGATGCAAAGTTAATAATGATAGTGCAACTTATTTGTGGCACTGCCGTTTATGTCATAATGGTGTAAAGCGCATGAAGAAACTCCATGCTGATGGGCTTTTGGAATCACTTGATTATGAATCACTTGATGCTTGCGAACCATGCCTCATGGGCAAGATGACTAAAACTCCGTTCTCTGGAACAATGGAGCGAGCCACTGACTTATTGGAAATAATACATATTGATGTGTATGGTCCGATGAGTGTTGAGGCTTGCGGTGGGTATCGTTATTTTCTGACCTTCACAGATGATTTGAGCAAATATGGGTATATCTACTTAATTAAACATAATTCTAAAACATCTAAAGTTCAAAGAATTTCAGAGTGAAGTGGAAAATCATCGTAACGAGAAAATAAAGTTTCTACGATCTGATCGTGGAGGTGAATATTTGAGTTACGAGTTTGGTCTTCATTTGAAATAATGTGGAATAGTTTCGCAACTCACGCCACCTAGAACACCACAGCGTAATGGTGTGTCCGAACGTCGTAACTGTACTTTATTAGATATGGTGCGATCTATGATGTCTCTCATCGATTTACCACTATCATTTTGGGGTTATGCTTTAGAGACGACAACATTCACGTTAAATAGGGCACCATCTAAATCCGTTGAGACGACACCATATGAAATGTGGTTTGGCAAGAAACCTAAGCTATCATTTCTTAAAAGTTTGGGGTTGCAACACTTATGTGAAAAAGCGTCAGCCTGATAAGCTCGAACCCAAATCGAAGAAATGCGTCTTCATATGATACCCAAAGGAAACTGTTGGGTGCACCTTCTATCACAGATCCGAAGGCAAGATATTCGTTGCTAAGAATGGATCCTTTCTAGAGAAGGAGTTTCTCTCGGAAGAAGTCAATGGGAGGAAAGTAGAACTTGATGGGATAGTTGTACCTTCTCTCGAATTGGAAAGTAGTTCATCACAGAAATCAGTTCCAGTGATGCCTATACCAATCGGTGAAGAAGTTAATGATGATGATCATGAAACTTCAGATCAAGTTACTACCGAACCTTGTAGGTCAACCAGAGTATGTTCCGCACCAGAGTGGTACGGTAATCCGGTTCTGGAAGTCATGTTACTAGACCATGACGTACCTACGAACTATGAGGAAGCAGTGATGAGCCCAAATTCCGCGAAATGGCTTGAGGGCATGAAATCTGAGATGGGATCCATGTATGAGAACAAAGTATGGACTTTTGTTGACTTGCCCGATGATCGGCAAGCCATAGAGAATAAATGGATCTTCAAGAAGAAGACTGACGCTGATGGTAATGTTACTGTCTTCAAAGCTCGACTTGTTTCAAAAGGTTTTCGACAAGTTCAAGGAGTTGACTACATGAGACTTTCTCACCCGTAGCGATGCTTAAGTCTGCCCGAATCATGTTAGCAATTGCCACATTTTATGATTATGAAATTTTGCAAATGGATGTGAAAACTGCATTCCTTAATGGATTTCTTAAGAAGAGTTGTATATGATGCAACCAGAAGGTTTTGTCGATCCTAAAGGTGCTAACAAAGTGTGCAAGCTCCAGTGATCCATTTATGGACTGGTGCAAGCCTCTCAAAGTTGGAATATATGCTTTGATAGTGTGATCAAAGCATATGGTTTTATACAGACTTTTGGAGAAGCCTGTATTTACAAGAAAGTGAGTGTGAGCTCTGTACCATTTCTAATATTATGTTTGGATGATATATTGTTGATTGGAAATGATATAGAATTTCTGGATAGCATAAAAGGATACTTGAATAAGAATTTTTTGATGAAAGACCTCGGTGAAGCTGCTTATATTGGGCATCAAGATCTATAGAGATAGATCAAGACGCTTAATTGGACTTTCACAAAGCACATACCTTGATAAGGTTTTGAAGAAGTTCAAAATGGATCAGTCAATGAAAGGGTTCTTGCCTGTGTTACAAGGTGTGAAGTAGAGTCAGACTCAATGCCCGACCACTGCAGAAGATAGAGAGAAAATGAAAGTCATTCCCTGTGCCTCAGCCATAGGTTCTATCATGTATGCGATGCTGTGTACCAGACCTGATGTGTGCCTTGCTATAAGTTTAGAAGGGAGGTACCAAAGTAATCCAGGAGTGGATCAATGGAAAGCGGTCAAGAACATCCTGAAATACCTGAAAAGGACTAAGGATATGTTTCTTGTTTATGGAGGTGCCAAAGAGCTTGTCGTAAATGGTTACGTTGATGCTAGCTTTGACATTGATCCGGATGACTCTAAGTCACAAACCGGATACATAATTATATTGAATGGTGGAGCTGTCAGTTGGTGCAGTTCCAAGCAGAGCGTCGTGGCGGGATCTACGTGTGAAGCAGAGTACATAGCTACTTTGGAAGCAGCAAATGAAGGAGTCTGGATGAAGGAGTTCATATCCGATCTAGGTGTAATACCTAATGCGTCGGGTCCAATGAAAATATTTTGTGACAATACTGGAGCAATTGCCTTAGCGAAGGAATCCAGATTTCACAAGAGAACCAAACACATCAAGAGACGCTTCAACTCCATCCGAGATCAAGTCAAGGAGGGAGACATAGAGATTTGCAAAATACATACGGATCTGAATGTTGCATACCCGTTGACTAAGCCTCTTCCACAAGTGAAATATGATCAGCACCAAGACTCCATGGGTGTTAGAATCATTACTATGTAATCTAGATTATTGACTCTAGTTCAAGTGGGAGACTGAAGGAAATACGCCCTAGAGGTAATAATAAAGGTGTTATTTATATTTCCTTATATCATGATAAAATTTTATTATTCATGCTAGAATTGTATTAACCGGAAACTTGATACATGTGTGAATACACAGACAAAACAAAGTGTCCCTAGTATGCCTCTACTTGACTAGCTCGTTAACCAAAGATGGTTAAGTTTCCTGACCATAGACATGTGTTGTCATTTGATGAACAAGATCACATCATTAGGAGAATGATGTGATGGACGAGACCCACCCGTTAGCTTAGCATAATGATCCTTAAGTTTTATTGCTATTGCTTTCTTCATGACTTATACATATTCCTTTGACTATGAGATTATGCAACTCCCGAATACTGGAGGAACACCTTGTGTGCTATCAAATGTCACAACGTAACTGGGTGATTATAAAGATTCTCTACAAGTGTCTTCAAAGGTGTTTGTTGGGTTGGCATAGAACGAGATTAGGATTTGTCACTCCGAGTATCGGAGAGGTATCCCTAGGCCCTCTCGGTAATGCGCATCACTATAAGCCTTGCAAGCAATGTGACTAATGAGTTAGTTGCGGGATGATACATTACGGAACGAGTAAAGAGACTTGCCGGTAACGAGATTGAACTAGGTATGATGATACCGACGATCGAATCTCGGGCAAGTAACATACCGATGACAAAGGGAATTACATATGTTGTCATTGCGGTTTGACCGATAAAGATCTCCATAGAATATGTAGGAACCGATATGAGCATTCAGGTTCCCTTATTGGTTATTGACCAGAGATATGTCTCGGTCATGTCGACATAATTCTCGAACCCGTAGGGTCCGCACGCTTAATGTTCGATGACAATTTGTATTATGAGTTATGTGTTTTAGTGGCCGAAGATTGTTTGGAGTCCCGGATGAGATCACGTACATGATGAGGAGTCTTGAAATAGTCAAGAGGTAAAGATTGATATATTGGATGAAGGTATTCGAACACCAGCATGGTTTCGAGACGTTTCAGATATTTATTGGAGTACCGAGCGGTTACCGGAACCCCCGCAGGAAGTAATGGGCCTTCATCAGTCATAGTGGAGAGAGAGGGGAGCCCGCAAGGGTGGCGCGTCCCCCCAAGGGAGTCCGAATTGGACAAGGGGGAGGGGGCGCGCCCCCTTTCCTCTTCCCCTCTCCCTCTCCTTCCCTTTTCCCCTCCGATAGAAAGGAAAGGGGGGCCGACTAGGATTGGGAGTCCTAGTTGGTTTCCCCCCTATGTCGCGCCCCTGGTGGCCGGCCTCCTCCTCCCCTCCTTTATATACGGGGGCAGGGGGCACCCCAAAGCACAACATTTATTCTCTTAGCCATGTGCGGTGCCCCCTCCACAGATTACTCCCCCAGTCATAGCATCATAGTACTTAGGAGAAGCCCTGCGTGGATCACATCACCATCACCGTCACCACGCCATCATGCTGACGAAACTCTCCCTAAATCCTCTGCTGGATCAAGAGTTCGTGGGATGTCATCGAGCTGAACGTGTGCTGAACTTGGAGGTGCCGTACGTTTGGTACTAGATCGGTTGGATCGTGAAGACGTTCGACTACATCAACCGCGTTGACCTAATGCTTCCGCTTTCGGTCTAGAGGGTACGTGGACACACTCTCCCCTCTCGTTGTTAGGCATCTCCTAGATAGATCTTGTGTGATTGTAGGATTTTTTTTGAAATTGCATGCTATGTTCCCCAACAGATGAGGTCCCAATGGAGAACGTAGTCGTCGATGATCCGGCACCAACACCCTCCTCCGCGCCATCCTTGTCAGTGCATTGCACCATGACCATCGGCGAGGCCCGCGCCTAATACATGGACATGATGAGGGAGAAGTGTGAGGAGCAGTTCCGGGAGGCACAGGCCGACTCCGCCTACAACCACCATGTCCTCCGGGAGCACCTGTAGGAAGAGGAGAAGATAGGCCTTGCTCGAGTCATACCGCTCCACCTGCGAAAGCCACCTCGCACAATGGCGGTACTGCATATGGGTGGCGGACGTTGCAGCCGCCTACAATGGGGGCGAGGTGTTGTTTGGCGAGATCGACGACGAGGCAGAGGACAATGACGGCTCCACCAAGGCCCCGCCCCGCCGACACCGAGGCAGAGGACTTCACGGGCTATGGCGAGGCTATCAGAGTTATTGGCCATGGGTAGCCTCATCTGCCCCCATGGCGTTTCAAGACATCGGGGCCGACTGAGCCCCTCAGGCATCAGAGAGTGACTGCCGCCTTCTTGTGGCCGGCTGGTCCAAGCGGTCGGCTGCGAGAGGGGCCGGCTCCTAGCAGGCGGCCCCCAGATGGGCCGGCTTCTAGCAGGCGGCCCCAATCACCCTCAAAGTCTGAGCCACCATGAATGCGATTAGACAAGGTGTGGCTACAGAGGAGCCTGCCGCCCTCGAATCCAGGGCGAGCCATGGCTACAGTGCGCCGTACCAGCTGGCGATCTCCCACACGGCGTGACACTATAGCCCCTCCGCCCATGACATTGATAACCCACAAGTATAGGCGATCGCAACAGCTTTCGAGGGTAGAGTATTCAACCCAAATTTATTGATTCGACACAAGGGGAGCCAAAGAATATTCTCAAGTATTAGCAGCTGAGTTGTCAATTCAACCACACCTAGAAACTTAGTATCTACAGCAAAGTGTTTAGTAGCAAAGTAATATGATAGTGACGGTAACGGTAACAAAAGAGTAACGAAAGCAAAGTAATGTTTTTGGTATTTTGTAGTGATTGTAACAATAGCAATGGGAAAGTAAATAAGCGTAAACCAGTATATGGAAAGCTCGTAGGCATTGGATCAATGCTGGATAATTATGTCGGATGTGGTTCATCATGTAACAGTCATAACATAGGGTGACATAGAACTAGCTCCAATTCGTCAATGTAATGTAGGCATGTATTCCGAATATAGTCATACATGCTTATGGAAAAGAACTTGCATGACATCTTTTGTCTTACCCTCCCGTGGCAGCGGGGTCCTAATGGAAACTAAGGGATATTAAGGCCTCCTTTTAATAGAGAACCAGAACAAAGCATTAGCACTTAGTAAATACATGAACTCCTCAAACTATTGTCACTTCGGGGTTAACGGATCATAACACATAATAGGTGACTATAGACTTGCAAGATAGGATCTAGAACTCTCATATATTGATGAAAACATAATAGCTTCAGATCTGAAATCATGGCACTCGGGCCCTAGTGACAAGCATTAAGCATAGCAAAGTCATAGCAACACAATCTCATAACATAGTGGATACTAGGGATCAAACCCTAACAAAACTAACTCGATTACATGATAAATCTCATCCAACCCATCACCGTCCAGCAAGCCTACGATGGAATTACTCACGCACGGTGGTGAGCATCATGAAATTGGTGAGAGGATGGTTGATGATGACGACGGCGATGAATCCCCCTCTCCGGAGCCCCGAACGGACTCCAGATCAGCCCTCCCGAGAGGTTTTAGGGCTTGGCGGCGGCTCCTATCGTAAAACGTGATGATTTCTTCTCTCCTATTTTTTCTCCCCGAAAGCAATTATATAGAGTTGGAGTCGGGAGGTCTCCATGCGGCCCACGAGGTAGGGGGCGCGCCCTAGGGGGGGCGCCCCCCCACCCTCGTGGCAAGGGTGTGCCCCCTGGTCTTCATATTTGGCAAGGATTTTTTATTATTTATTGTAAGATATTCCATGGAGTTTCAGGTCATTCCGAGAACTTTTGTTTTCTGCACATAAAGCAACATCATGGCAATTCTGTTGAAAACAGCGTCAGTCCGGGTTAGTTCCATTCAAATCATACAAGTTAGAGTCCAAAACAAGGGCAAAAGTGTTTGGAAAAGTAGATACGTTGGAGACGTATCAACTCCCCCAAGCTTAAACCCTTGCTTGTCCTCAAGCAATTCAGTTGACAAACTGAAAGAAATAAAGAAAAACTTTTACAAACTCCATTCGCTCTTGTTGTTGTAAATATGTCAAGCTAGCATTCAAGTTTTAAGCAAAGATTATAACTAACCACATTTGCAATAATTCTCAGGTCTCTTGATTACCCATATCAATAGCATAATCAACTAGCAAGCCATAATAATAAATCTCGGATGACAACACTTTCTCAAAACAATCATAATACGATATAACAAGATGGTATCTCGCTAGCCCTTTCTGAGACCGCAAAACATAAATGCAGAGCACCTTTAAAGATCAAGGACTGACTAGACATTGTAATTCATGGTAAAAGATACCCAATCATAGTCATACCCAATGTAAACTAACAATAATGAATGCAAATGACAGCTGCGCTCTCCAGCTAGTGCTTTTAATAAGAGGGTGATGACTCAACATAAAAGGAAATGGATAGGCCCTTCGCAGAGGGAAGCAGGGATTTGTAGAGGTGCCAGAGCTCGGTTTTGAAATAGAGGTGAATAACATTTTGAGCGATATACTTTCATTGTCAATATAACAACCAAGAGATGGCGATATCTTCCATGCTACACACATTATAGGCGGTTCCCAAACAGAATGGTAAAGTTTATACTCCCCCTCCACCAACAAACATCAATCCATGGCTTGCTCGAAACAACGAGTGCCTCCAACATACATCAGGTCCCAGGGGGAGTTTTGTTTAGCAATTATTTTTGATTTAGTTTGCATAAAGCATGGGACTGGGCATCCCGGTGACAAGCCATTTTCTCGTGAGTGAGGAGCGGAGTCCACTCCTCTTGAGAATAACCCGCCTAACATGGAAGATACAGACAACCCTAGTTGATACATGAGCTACTCGAGCATACAAAACATGATGATTATTTGAAGGTTTAGAGTTTGGCACATACAAATTTACTTAGAACGGCAGGTAGATACCGCATATAGGAAGGTATAGTGGACTCATCTGGAATAACTTTGGGGTTTAAGGGATTGGATGCACAAGCAGTATTCCCGCTTAGTACAGGTGAAGGCTAGCAAAAGACTGGGAAGCGACCGACTAGAGAGCGACAACAACCATGTACATGCATTAAAATTAATAAACATTGGATGCAAGCATGAGTAGGATATAGTCCACCATGAACATAAATATCGTGAAGGCTATGTTGATTTGTTTCAACTACATGCGTGAACATGTGCCAAGTCAAGTCACTTAAATCATTTATAGGAGGATACCACCCTATCATACCACAGCATAACCATTTTAATAGCATGTTGGCATGCAAGGTAAACCATTATAACTCATAGCTAATCAAGCATGGCACAAGCAACTATGATCTCTAATTGTCATTGCAAACATGTTTATTCATAACAAGCTGAATCAAGAACGATGAACTCATCATATTTACAAAAACAAAAGAGGTCGAGTTCGTACCACCTTTTCTCATCTCAGTCAGTCCATCATACATCGTCATAATTGCCTTTCACTTGCATGACCGAACGATGTGAATAATAATAAGAGTGCATGTGCATTGGACTAAGCTGGAATCTGCGAGCATTCAATAACAGGAGAAGACAAGGCAATATGGGCTCTTTTGTCAGATAAACAATAATGCATATAAGAGCCATTTCAACAATTTAATTATGGTCTTCTCCTATCGACCTCCAAAGAAAAGAAAAGAAATAAAACTATTTACACGAGAAAGCTCCCAACAAGCAAAAGAAGAACATGAAATATTTTTGGGTTTTCTTTTTAATTACTACTACAAGCATGGAAAGTAAATTTATTAAAAGCTACAACTATTTTTTTTTGGTTTTTTCTTAAGGTTTATTAAATACACAAGAAGAAAGCATAAAAGGAAATAAACTAGCATGTATGATACAATGAAAAAGTATGAGCACCGACATCTAGCAATGAGTGTGTGTGAACATAAATGTAATGTCGGTGAGAAATACGTACTCCCTAAAGCTTAGGCTTTTGGCCTAAGTTGGTTTATGGCCACGGCTGGCCTGGCTGATATCCATAATAATAGTTGGGGTTGTACTGTGATGCAGCAGCTATCGCCTGCTGAGCTGCAGTGTGGCGACGAGCAGCCTCTTCTCTCCTCTCGTACTCATCTGCCTCCTCTCTGGTAATAGTATATCCTCCTCTTGCCTGATAATCAAAGAAAGTAGGAGCATGGAGAGTAATACGGACAGCACGGCTTTCGTCAAAGATTAGTCGGTACTGGAGAGGTGATTCGTTCCTCTTGACAAAATGGTGGGAAACCATAGAATCAAAATCTAAATAGGCAGGAGGTAATTCAATATCATCTTCTCGCACATCTATACCAATAAAATTAGCTACATGGGTTGCATAAATTCCACCAAAGAAATCTCCATTACGTCTATTATGATGCAACCTACGAGCTACAATGGCTCCCATATGATAAGATTGGTCTCCTGACACAACACTCCTGAGAATGCTAAGGTCAGGGACACACATGTGACATGCTTTATCCTTAGCATTTATGCACCTACCTATGAAGAGAGCAAAATAATGTATAGCAGGAAAGTGAATGCTCCCTATGGTAGCTTGCGTTATATCTCTAGATTCCCCTACAGTTATTCTAGCAAGAAAGTTTCTAAATTCAGATTTAGGGGGATCCCTAACACTACCCCATTGTGGAAGTTTGCATGCAGTGGTAAAATCCTCTAAGTCCATGGTGTCGGCGTTCTGGGAACGGGGGTCCCCAAACTTGCCTGCCTGCGGCCTGCGGTGTGGCTCAAAGGGGGGCCCAGCATGGCCCATCTTCATCAACACAGACCCAAGACCCTCACGAGGGGCCAAGCCTCGCAGGGCAGACGACACGGAGCTTCCTCAGGCATGGCCTCATCAGGCTGGCTCGTGAGGAGGCGGAGAGATCAAGGCGGGGTACCTCACGAGGTGCCCGTGACGCAAGCCATGACGACCAAGGGCGCCAGGCGGGCGCCAGCCCGCGTAGTGTCCTCCTTTCCTCTTTGGTGCAAAGGGAGCAAGCGCAGGCGAGAGCATCAAGCAAAGGCACCCATTTCGATGCAATGAGACCAAGACCAGTCCAACGGCAGGGAGGAAGTCATTGTGGAGCCCAAGCCAGCGTCACCACCAGAGTCTTTGGCAGGCGAGGACCAACTTTAGTCAGGATAAGTGTACCAGATGTTCCCCTTCAAAATGGCCAATTGTTGGCACCCTTCCCGCTCAATATTTGGGAAGAGGCCCAGGGCCTTTGCCTATAAATAGGACCAGCCACCCACAGGGTAGGGGGGTTCGATCGATTAGGAGGAGATCGAATCAAAGAGAGAATCGAGAAGAGAGAGAGAGAGAAGGGTGACTGAACTCCTCCTAGCAGTTCATCCCCCCAGCCAAGAACAGACCCTCGCTAGGCTGTTCTTACTTGTATTGCTCATCATCATCAGCCCAAGAGGCAATCCACCACACCACACACTGGAGTAGGGTATTACACCACAACAGTGGCCCGAACCAGTATAAACCCTGTGTCTCTTGTGCTGTTCTTCCCATAGTTTAGATCTTAGCGAGGCGGAGGGGTGCAGGTAGGTAGAAGGCGAAATATCCGCACGCACCCCAGTGTTCAAACCTCAAGGGTCTGCCGGAACCCGAAATCCGACATTTGGCGCGCCAGGTAGGGGTGCGCCGGAATCCAGCTTCTACCGCTTCGTGCCCCGTCGCGTCGTCATCACCATGTCCGGCGACTAGGCGGGCAACCCAGATCCACGGGCGGCGTGGCCCGCCCGCGCAGAGCCGCTCGCCTCGGGCGACCCGGTGCCCTAGGAAGCTCGCGGTCCGCAGGGTGCCGCGGGCCGCGGGCGACGCGGACAGGCTTCGACAGCTCTCACACCGCGGCAGGCGCGGTCGGCAGCAAGGGCCTCCAATTACGCCGCGACCACGACACCGTACACCCGCCGGGAGCAGGCGAACTCGAGGGCCGCGCTCACGGTGGCCCGAGAGCTGCTGCAGTGCAGGCTGCTGGAGGGCGGCCGCGACGTGCTGCTGGAGCGGGTGGCAGAGCTCATGGGCTTCGCCGCCTCAGGGGCTCACCCCTTCTGCACCCAGCTCTCATCTCAAGCCCAAGGCGGCCCGCGCAGGGGCTCTACACGCGCCCGCGGGCTCCAAGGCTACTCCAACACCAGCGAAGCTGTCGGCACCGGACCGGCGGCAGCGCCGCCCCCGCTCCTGGTCCGCGAAGAAGAAGGGCTCGACGCGACCCACGGTCCCAGTGGACAGCCACGCTACCACCCCACGGTGGGCACGTCAAGCAGAGCTGCGTGGCACGCGGAGCACTACGACATGGTCTTCGGGATGACGGCGCCAGAAGAATACGTGCCCCTCATGATGGACCAAGGACACCCTCACGAGGGCGAACAAGGCTCGCTCCTCAGCCCAAGCCGGGGGGACGAGGTGCCAGAAGCTGAGCCCTTCCAGGAGTCCCAGGACGGTCCCACTGGCCACGCTGGAGGCAAGGATTATCGGGTACTGCTAATTCCTCAGGAGCAGGCATACGCTAATCATGGATCGCAGGAGGTGCAGGTCGCCACAGCGAGCAGCTGCCCCACTCCCACAGTCTCCTACCCCTCGGGAGGAGGGCGCAGGGGGCTGCAGGAGAGGGGCCGAGATCCGACATCACCACCACGGCGTTCAGAGCAAGGTGTTCTCAGGAGGTAGGCCCTCTGCTGGGGAGGTGCCTCAGGGCCTGCCCCTGGTGGAGGACCCGTGGTCGTCGGGGGAACCGCTGGCGACCGCTCTACCCCATCGGTGGCGTCCTGGTTTCCGGTCGTTGTTGATGGCACTAGAGTGTGGCGCAAGGCGGGGCCCTCGTCTGGCGATATGAAGCAAGGACGGTACCTGTGAAGAAGGCCCAGTGCCTGTGAAGCTCGCCACCCCGTGACACTCTCACATAATAATGAGTGGGGCTGTACACGCGCCGGAGTCTCAGGGGTGCCGGCCTCAGGCCCTGGGGCTCCCTCCCACGCCCAGTGGCAACACTTAGCTCCGCGCTGGTGAGAAGACGTCCAAGACTAGATTAGGTGCCGGACGCGGCCTTTTGTCTGCTTTCGTTGCTTTTCCCTTTGGTTGTCGCTTTCCCCCGCTGGATTCAAGTTGGATTCGAATTTGAGATTTGCGTGTGTTCGGGGAAGGGGTGCTTAGTCTCGTTCGAGCAATTTCTCGCGTTTTGGTTACCACTTCGCCTCAGCTGCCTCCCCTCGTGAGCCCCTCGTGAGCCGGGTCAGGCCTAGCTTGCGCGTAGCCCAGACTGCCGCCGCCGCGTCCTCTCAGGAGGGTGTTTTACTACAGATCCTACGGATTCAATCAGGGAACACTTGGGACACCACAGCCTCCCACAGGCTACCTCAGGGCCAGCACGGGACAAAGGTAAACTAGCCGACCAGCGCGTCGCTTAAGCCAGCCACTTGGCGCGGGTGCATGGGCAATGTAGCGTCTACTAATACGATGAACACAAGTTTTACATGAGGGGCTCCCCCTCCAAAATGTTATCACAGCCATCAGGCCAAAACCCGAGTTCTATTCATGCAGGGTAAGGAAGCAGGAACGATGCACAATCAGTCGGATAAATCCCCCAATGCGTCCTCAGGAGCACCACCCGAGCCGTTGCTGGCGTCACTGAACTCGCCATCGCTGTCCGCGTCGCCGCCAGCGGCGTCAGGGCCGTTCACCACACTGCCCTCATCGGCAGCCACGATCACGCCATCATCGTCTGAAGCGAAGGCCCTGACAAGAGCATCCACATTGTCTTCCACCCAGTGCGCTTGGTCGTCTCGGACGACCTGGGGGACTGGGGCGATGGAGGCGTCGAAATCGAAGTGGGGATCCATGTTCCGGAGATGGCTGAAGACGCGGGAAAAGGCGCGCCCAAGCAGGGCGCGGCTCCTCTCCTCCACCAACCTGTCAGCCCTGACCGACCGCACCTCCAGCTGCGTCACCACGTCCGTGAAGAACTGAAGGTTGCCAGCGTAGTTGACTGCGTGCGGCTCGCCAACAGCCGCCTCGCAGATGTTGCCCAAGGCTGTGTTGGCTCTCTCCCGGAGCGTGGTGAGCATGGGGCCGTGCTCACGCTCCAGGATCCGCCGCTGACGTATCTCGTCCGCATTCTGGCGCGCAACGACCTCAGCCTCCTCCACCCGCTGGCGAAGAAGGAGCACCTCGGCCTGGGAGGTGGTTGACTCCCCTTGCGCTACCTCAAGGGCGGCCCGAAAAGCATCGGCCCGCCGTGTTGCTTCCTCCAGCTTGGCCCTCAAGGCAGAAGTCCTACCTTCAGCCTCGGCCCGGATCAACTCCAGCCTCTCCTCGAACTCGTGCTCGAGGTTCAAGCGGGCCATCGCCACCCGACGTCCGACCTCCTCCAGGACACAGGCTTCCTGCGCAGCGACATCATCCTTCGCCTGTGTCACCAAGCGCTCCCTCGTCTCCAGACGCTCGTACTCACGGGTACGTTCGGCGTCTTCCAGCGTCAGCGCCTCCTCACGCTTCTGGAGCTCTCCTGGGTCGCCAGAGGCCACCTTCATCGACGTGAGGGCTGCCTCGCGCAGCTCCACTTGCTCCTCCAGTGAGTGGCACCAGGCCAGGAGCTCCCGAGCCCGCTCCTCCGTCACCTCTCGCCGCCGGTCAGCTTCCCGGGCCTCCTTAGCAGCCCAAGATCGGGCCTCCCGAGAGGCCACCAGCGACGCCTTGGCCTCTGCGTCGTCGAGATCGCGCTGACGGCACGCAAGGGCGATGGCTCCCTCCAGCTCGCGCCTCTCTGCAGCCAGGTGCAGGCCCTCGGCCTTAAGGCGCGCGTCTTCATCAGCAAGCTCCTCACCAAGCAGGCTCACCGCGTCAGCCGCCCTTCGAAGGAATCCTTGGCGAAGAGCGCGACGCTCTCGGGCACGCTTGAGGACGTCTTCCACACCATCATCTGCCCCGAGCAAGCACCGGGGGCCACGAGTCAGCACTCCCCCTCCGGGCAGGGGGCTGGGGGCTGGCACCCTCGCGACGGCCGGGCACGCCATGCCAGAAGCCCGGCCTGGAGCCAGCCCGTCCCCAGATGAAGAGCGCAGGGAGCGCCTCAGCCAATCGCAATCCACGACTAGGCGAGAAGTCCACGACAGGCTGGCTATGCCACGAGAAGGCCCACGAAGGAGGATCGCGAGGTGCGCAGGGCCACGATGCGCCTCGGGACGGTTCGCCTCTCCGATCGCCCTCACCACAAGGGCTCTGCTGCTCGGAGCGCTTGAGGACGGTGGAGGGGGCGAAGCCAAGGGGGACGGCACCTCAACCGTCTCCGCGAGCTCGGCTGGAAGGGGCCTGCAGAGCAAGGATCAGTAAAAGCAACAGAAGGATCGGGAGCCGGGAAAGGAGAAGGCTTACTCATCAGTGGCGAAGTACTTCCTACGCTTCAGCAGGCGACAAGGGTAATCGTCGCGCAGGGCCTGCCTTCTCTTCTGGAGGGCCTCAAAGTCCACGCGGAAGCGGCCCAAGAGTTGAGCGCAGGGATCAACCTGCAACGAAGACGGAGCGTCAAGGCGATCCGCGTCAGGGGCGCCTGCCTGATGCGCGCCGCCAATCGCCTCGCCAAGAGAAGCGGCTGGAGCCTCAGGGGCCTCAGTCACAGGCGCTGAGGGCAGCTGCTTGCCACCCTCAGCCTCAGCGGCACGGGCCCCAAGAGCTGCTCCCTCATGAGCATCGCACGGCGCTATCACCCCGCCGGGAGCCCCCTCGGCCTCTGGCGCCTCATGCCTCCCTGCTCTGCCACTTGAGGAAGAGTCGCCTTGGCTGACTGGAAGGGTAGTCACCATCACTGGGTTATCACGAGGCCCCTGGAGGCCGGCGGGGCACAGCCCCCACTCATCAAAAATAGGCATCTGATTCACAAATCGCCCTTGCTCTGGCAGAGGTACAGCAAGGCCCCTCCGTGCTGGATGCTGCCAGGGTTGGGGTCTCCAGTCAGGGTCAAGAGCGCTGTCCTCAGCACTTCAGGCGTCAGGTCCTCTTCCTGGAGCCTCATATGATCATCGCGCCCGCTGAAGGCCCACATCTGGCGGGAGTGGTGTTGAAGAGGAGCAACGCGGCGTAGCAGGAACTCCTTCACCACCTTGGGCGCTGTCACGCCAAGCAACCTCAAGAATGCGAAGCGGTGCCAGACAAAGACGAGCCGGGGGCTCTCGAGCATCTCCTGGCCCCAGCCCGAATTGGGGACATCAGGCGAAGTTGGCTCCGATAGAAGAGGGCTGGGCACCCCTGCATCCACATATAGCCACCGCTCGCGGAACCCAGCCGCGGGCAGAGGGAGCCTGAAGTAAATCCCAGAGGCCGCTGTCTCAGACGCGGCAATGAAGCTCACGCACGCCCAGCATTAGGTAGGGTCGACAAGGCGCAGAGAGAAGAAGTGGCACAACAAGGCAACCGAAGGAAGGATGCCCATCATAGCCTCGCAAACAAAGGCGAATACCAAAAGGAGGGTGATGGATTCAGGACCCAGATGCATCATGTGGATCTAATAGTGGGAAAGCATGGCATTGAAGAAATCAGAAAAGGGAGGAACCAGACCCGCCCACAGGGCATCGGCAAAATACGGGACCTTGGTGACTATCCTATCGATGGAGAAGTGGGACGCGGGCCAGGCCGTCGTCCTCCTGCATTCGTTGAAGATAGTGGCCAGAGCCGAGCTGACCTTGCCCAAGCCCTTGGCGGGGGCCGCCAACGGTGGCGAGCAAGGCGGAGGCACGGGTTTCTTCCCTCTTCCCTTCTTCGTCGGAGCCATGGCGATGGGAAGGGGGGAGGGAAGGTCCGAGATTGGGTTGAAAACAGAGGCTGGAGTTCGAGCGGAGGAAGGACAGAGGGCGCTCGAGCAACAGAAAGGGGAGCGGCTATGTACGACTACGAGTGCGCCTAGCATGGCACAAAATAAGGGGGGCGTGGGGGAACAGTGCCGCCCACGTCCAATCAACCGCCACGTGGCGCCCAAGGCCGCAGGCTGTTAGGGCCCGCGGTGCTTCGCTCTTGCCCTTCCGCCTCCCTGCACGGCCAAGTCCGGGCGCGCCTTGGGCCCGGGGGCTACTGTCGGCATTCTGGGAACGGGGGTCCCCAGACTTGCCTACCTGCGGCCTGCGGCGTGGCTCAAAGGGGGGCCCAGCATGGCCTATCTTCATCAACACAGACCCAAGACCCTCGCGAGGGGCCAAGCCTCGCGGGGCGGACGACACGGAGCTTCCTCAGGCATGACCTCATCAGGCTGGCTCGCGAGGAGGCGGAGAGATCAAGGCGGGGTACCTCAAGAGGTGCCCGTGACGCAAGCCATGACGACCAAGGGAGCCAAGTGGGCGCCAGCCCACGCAGTGTCCTCCTTTCCTCTTTGGTGCAAAGGGAGCAAGCGCAGGCGAGAGAATCAAGCAAAGGCACCCGTTTCGGTGCAACAAGACCAAGACTAGTCCAACGGCAGGGAGGAAGTCATTGTGGAGCCCAAGCCAGCGTCACCACCATAGTCTTTGGCAGGCGAGGACCAACTTTAGTCAGGATAAGTGTACCAGATGTTCCCCTTCAAAATGGCCAATTGTTGGCGCCCTTCCCGCTCAATATTTGGGAAGAGGCCCAGGGCCTTTGCCTATAAATAGGACCAGCCACCCACAGGGTAGGGGGGTTCGATCGATCAGGAGGAGATCGAATCAGAGAGATAATCGAGAAGAGAGAGAGAGAGAAGGGTGACTGAACTCCTCCTAAGTTCATCCCCCAGCCAAGAACAGACCCTCGCTAGGCTGTTCTTCCTTGTATTGCTCATCATCATCAGCCCAAGAGGCAATCCACCACACCACACACTGGAGTAGGGTATTACACCACAACGGTGGCCCGAACCAGTATAAACCCTGTGTCTCTTGTGCTGTTCTTCCCATAGCTTAGATCTTAGCGAGGCGGAGGGGTGCAGGTAGGTAGAAGGCGAAATCTCCGCGTGCACCCCAGTGCTCGAACCTCAAGGGTCTGCCGGAACCCGAAATCCGACACATGGTATAAGATTTATCATAAAGATCAAACAGGGTAGTTGGAGAATTACGTGAAGTGGAAAATTCAAACCTCCTCACAAAGGAACTAGTGAGGTTATGATACTGACTGCACTTCTCTTCCTCGAAGCTCACAAGATCAGCGTTACGCAAATATGCGTTAAATTCTTCTTTAATTCCCGCTCGATCCATAAAATTTTCAGAAGGCTACTCATGAGGACGCACTGGAGCGTCTCTTGGTGGCTCTTCATCAGCATCACGCATTGCAAGCCTGGGTCCTTGCTTCTTTGAAGAACCACCTTGGAACATTTTCCTAAGCATATTTCTTCCTCTGAAAAATTCTGAATTTTTTTAGTAACTTCAAAATAAAAGTAAACCAAACTCAATAATATTGATAGCAACCACTCCTACAAGTGTCTAGGGCCTATATCATGCATCAAAACTACTTTTGACCATATAAATTTGACATGCAAGCTCAAGAACAGGGTCACCTAAGCAGCAAAAATTTGCAATGAATAAAGCACTAGAACAAAAAGTAATTGGACCAATGGAGGAGTCACATACCAAGGAACAATCTCCCCAAGCAGTTTTGTGAGAGGTGCTTTGAGCAAGGAGATCGAAAATGGCAGCAAAGAGGGTTGGAACTCGTGCTTGAGTTGGTTTTACGTGTTTGTGGGAGGAAGAAGAAGAGGATGGGTGCAAGAATAAGTGGAGGAGGGCCACCGTGGGCCCACGAGGCAGGGGGGCGCGCCCTAGGGGGGTGGGCGCGCCCTCCACCCTCGTGGCAAGGTGGTTGGCCCCCCTGGTGTGTTCTTTGTTCCATAAATCCTCAAATACTCTAGAAAAAATCATATTTAATTTTCAGGGCATTTGGAGAACTTTTATTTTCGAGGTATTTTTATATTGCATGGATAATCAAATAACAGACAAAAAATTATTTATTTTTACTTTATTTCAACTAAATAACAGAAAGTATAGAGATGGTATAGAAGGTTGTGCTTCTAGTTTCATCCATCTCATGCTCGTCAAAAGAAATCCACTAACAAGGTTGATCAAGTCTTGTTAACGAACTCATTCCAATTAACATGAAACCGGAGAAATTTTGAATAACACTAGGTTACCTCAACGGGGATATGCACATCCCCAATAATAAGTATATCATATATCTTCTTGACAGTAGGAAGAGGAAATTCAAAACCTCCAAATATAATCGATGAATTTTTTCCGATAGAATTGATACTATGAACTTGAGGTTGTTTCCTTGGAAAATGTACCGTATGCTCATTACCATTAACACAAAAAGAGACATTGCCTTTGTTGCAATCAATAACAGCCCCTGCAGTATTAAGAAAAGGTCTTCCAAGAATAATAGACATACTATCGTCCTCGGGAATATCAAGAATAACAAAGTCCGTTAAAATAGTAACGTTTGCAACCACAACAGGCACATCCTCACAAATACCGACAGGTATAGTAGTTGATTTATCAGCCATTTGCAAAGATATTTCAGTAGGTGTCAACTTATTCAAATCAAGTCTACGATATTAAGAGAGAGGCATAACACTAACACCGGCTCCAAGATCACATAAAGCAGTTTTAACATAGTTTCTTTTAATGGAGCATGGTATAGTAGGTACTCATGGATCTCCAAGTTTCTTTGGTATTCCACCCTTAAAAGTATAATTAGCAAGCATCATGGAAATTTCAGCTTTTGGTATCTTTCTTTTATTTGTAATAATATCTTTCATGTACTTAGCATAAGGATTGGTTTTGAGCATATCAGTTAATCGCATACGCAAAAAGATAGGTCTAATCATTTCAGCAAAGCGCTCAAAATCCTCATCATCCTTCTTCTTGGATGGTTTGGGAGGAAAAGGCATGGGTTTCTGAACCCAAGGCTCTCTTTCTTTACCATGTTTCCTAGCAACAAAGTCTTTCTTATCATAACGTTGATTCTTTGATTGTGGGTTATCAAGATCAACATCAGGTTCAATTTCTACATCATTATCATTACTAGATTGAGCATCATCACGAACATTATTATTAACATTATCTCTAGTTTCAGGTTCATTACCAGATTGTGTTTCAACATCAAAAATAAAAATATCATTTGGATTCTCAGGTGTTTCAGTAATAGGTTTACTAGAAGAATGCAAAGTCCTATCATTTTTCTTTTTCTTCCTTTCAGAAGGACTATGTGCATCTATTTTATTTCTCTGAGAATCTTGCTCAATTCTCTTAGGGTGTCCTTTAGGATACAAAGGTTTCTGAGTCATTCTACCAGTTCTAGTAGCCACTCTAACAGCATTACCATTATTCTTACTATTCAATTCATTGAGCAAATCATTTTGAGCTTTAAGTACTTGTTCTACTTGAGTGGTAACCATAGAAGCATGTTTACTAATAAGTTTAAGTTCACCTTTAACATTAGCCATATAATCACCCAAGTGTTCTAGCATATTTGAATTGTATTTCAATTGTCTACTAAAATAAGCATTAAAGTCTTCTTGCTTAGCCATAAATTTATCAAACTCATCTAAGCACAGGCTAGCAAACTTAATAAATGGGATTTCAGCTTTATCATATCTACAGAGAGAATTTACCTTTACTACCTGTGTCGGGTTATTAAGACCATGAGTTTCTTCAATAGGAAAAGGATTAAGATCATATGTTTCTTCAACAGGCGGTAGATTAAGACCATGTATTTCTTCAATAGGAAGTAAATTCTTAACATCTTGAGCTTTAATACCCTTTTCTTTCATAGATTTCTTTGCCTCTTGCATATCTTCAGGACTGAGAAATAGAATACCCCTCTTCTTTGGAGTTGGTTTAGGAATAGGCTCCGGAGGTGTCCAATTATTTTCATTTGTCAACATATTGTTCAATAAAATTTCAGCTTCATCTGGTGTTCTTTCCCTGAAAACAGAACCAGAACAACTATCCAGGTAATCTCTGGAGGCATCGGTTAGTCCATTATAGAAGACATCAAATATTTCATTTTTCTTAAGAGGATGATCAGGCAAAGCATTAAGTAATTGGAGAAGCCTCCCCCAAGCTTGTGGGAGACTCTCTTCTTCAATTTGCACAAAGTTGTATATTTCCTTTAAAGCAGCTTGTTTCTTATGAGCAGGGAAATATTTAGCAGAGAAGTAATAGATCATATCCTGGGGACTACGCACACAACCAGGATCAAGAGAATTAAACCATATCTTAGCATCACCCTTTAATGAGAACGGAAATATTTTATGGATATAAAAGTAGCGAGATCTCTCATTATTAGTGAACAGGGTAGCTATATCATTTAATTTAGTAAGATGCGCCACAATAGTTTCAGATTCATAGCTATGAAAAGGACCAGATTCAACCAAAGTAATTATATCAGGATCAACAGAGAATTCATAATCCTTATCAGCAACACAGATAGGTGAAGTAGCAAAAGCAGGGTCCGGTCTCATCCTAGCATTTAGATATTGCTTATTCCATTTAGCTAATAACCTTTTGAGTTCATATCTATCTTTGCAAGCTAAAATAGCTAAAGAAGCTTCTTGATCAAATAAATAACCCTTAGGAATAACAAGTGATTCTTCATCATCACTTTCATCTTCATTACCAGATTCAATATTTTCAATCTCTCTAGCCCTAGCAAGTCGTTCCTCGAGAAAATCACTAAGTGGCACAGTAGTATTGAGCATAGAAGTAGTTTCATCATAAGTATCATGTATAGCAGAAGTAGCATCATCAATAACATGCGACATATCAGAATGAATAGCAAAAGCAGGTGTAGGTGTCGCAAGCTTACTCAAAACAGAAGGTGAATCAAGTGCAGAGCTAGATGGCAGTTCCTTATCTCCCCTCGTAGTTGAGGGATAAATTGTTGTCTTAGCGTCTTTCAAATTCTTCATAGTGTCTAGCAGATATAAATCCCAAGTGACTCAAAGAATAGAGCTATGATCCCCGGCAACGGCGCCAGAAATTAGTCTTGATAACCCACAAGTATAGGGGATCACAACAACTTTCGAGGGTAGAGTATTCAACCCAAGTTTATTGGTTCGACACAAGGGGAGCCAAAGAATATTCTCAAGTATTAGCAGCTGAGTTGTCAATTCGACCACACCTGGAAACTTAGTATCTGCAACAAAGTGTTTAGTAGCAAAGTAATATGATAGTGATGGTAACGGTAACAGAAGAGTAACGAAAGCAAAGTAATGTTTTTGGTATTTTGTAGTGATTGTAACAATAGCAATGGGAAAGTAAATAAGCGTAAACCAGTATATGGAAAGCTTGTAGGCATTGGATCAATGATGGATAATTACGTCGGATGTGGTTCATCATGTAACAGTCATAACATAGGGTGACACAAAACTAGCTCCAATTCGTCAATGTAATGTAGGCATGTATTCCGAATATAGTCATACGTGCTTATGGAAAAGAACTTGCATGGCATCTTTTGTCCTACCCTCCCATGGCAGCGGGGTCCTAATGGAAACTAAGGGATATTGAGGCCTCCTTTTAATAGAGAACCGGAACAAAGCATTAGCACTTAGTGAATACATGAATTCCTCAAACTATGGTCATCACTGGTAAGTATCCCAATTATTGTCACTTCGGGGTTAACGGATCGTAACACATAATAGGTGACTATAGACTTGCAAGATAGGATCTAAAACTCTCATATATTGATGAAAACATAATAGGTTCAGATCTGAAATCATGGCACTCGGGCCCTAGTGACAAGCATTAAGCATAGCAAAGTCATAGCAACATCAATCTCAGAACATAGTGGATACTAGGGATCAAACCCTAACAAAACTAACTCGATTACATGATAAATCTCATCCAACCCATCACCGTCCAGCAAGCCTATGATGGAATTACTCATGCACGATAGTGAGCATCATGAAATTGGTGATGGAGGATGGTTGATGACGACGACGACGATGAATCCCACTCTCTGGAGCCCCGAACGGACTCCAGATCAGCCCTCCCGTGAGGTTTTAGGGCTTGGCGGCGGCTCCGTATCGTAAAACGTGATGATTTCTTCTCTCCTATTTTTTTCTCCCTGAAAGCAGTTATATATAGTTGGAGTTGGAGTCAGGAGGTCTCCAGGGGGCCCACGAGGTAGGGGGTGCGCCCTAGGGGGGCGCCCCCCACCCTCGTGGCAAGGGTGTGGGCCCCCTGGTCTTCATCTTTGGCAAGGATTTTTTATTATTTATTGTAAGATATTCCGTGGAGTTTTAGGTCATTCCGAGAACTTTTGTTTTCTGCACATAAAGCAACATCATGGCAATTCTGCTGAAAATAGCGTCAGTCCGGGTTAGTTCCATTCAAATCATACAAGTTAGAGTCCAAAGCAAGGGAAAAAGTGTTTGGAAAAGTAGATACGTTGGAGACGTATCAGACATCACCCAAGACAGGAGGGACCCAGCCCCCATAACGAGCTGTCGGTACGACCCACAAGCGGCGGGTCCTACCAGCTCATGGAAAGCCAAAGGGCGGCAAGCCAAACTAGTCGGCTAAGGGAGAGGCCGGCTTCTAGCACGCGGCCCTCCCCTTCCTAAGAGATTGTGCACCAGCAGCCGGGAGAAACAGGGAGTGGCTATAGTGAACGACCACCAGGTGGCGGAACTGTAGCCACGCCCCTGGACCAAGAAAGCGTCATTGGAAGCACGACCACAATGATGAGCCACCAGCAAGGCCCACAAGCGGCGGGTGCGGCCTATCGGCCAAGTACAAGACAGCCGGCAGGGCCCACTAGCCGGCGGGCCCCAGCTACTAGCGGAGAAGCCGGCCACAAGAGACACTGACGGCCTGGGCCCACACTCGGCCAGATTACCATTGTACCCCTAGGGGTAGGCCTATATAAACCCCCAGGGCACCCATGCAAAGGGTTCAGATTCTTAGAGAAACACACACATAGAGAGGGAGTTAGGGCTAGCCTTCTTCTTCTTCCTCCTCTAGAGAAACACCTCAAGGAGCACCATGTAGCCACTCTTGTTGAGCTAGTGATCATGCGGAGACCCCGTAGAGCAGGAATAGGGGTGTTATCTCCTAGGAGAGCCCCGAACCTGGGTAAGATTCGTTAGCGTGCATCTCTTCGCCTCATCCCGTTTCCTAGCACCGGCGACATGTTATTAGCCCCCTCCATGATAAGCCGTCCTTTGGCATATGTCGCACGACACCCCCGACATTTGGTGCTCACCATGGAGCTAGGTGCACCATCATCCGGAGATCTGTTCTGGACGAGAACCCTCTTCCTCCCCAGCGAGCGTAGCCATCCTGGCACGCCTGACGGTGTTTGCACCGACGCGCTGCACGGCGCGGAGGTCGCATGCGCGGTGAGCTGCCTCACCGACCTCATTGGCGAGGTCCGCCTTTCCAACGAGCCTATGTCCGATGCAGGCACCGATGGCCTCGAGAGCCGCCTCGTCAACCTCCTCGACCAGCTCCACATTGCCAACGAGCCGGCTTTCGACCTGGAGTCGATTGGCTCCACTGACCCGATGCTTTTCGATTCCGATACGGCCTCCCTCGATGCCTTCCCCACCAATGTGGTGGTCATCGACAATCCGCTCCCACATGCGGAGAGCGACGGCAGCACCGTCACGGAGGTACTTGTCATCAGCCACACTGGGGGCTCCAGAGGAGCCGACCAGGACCCATTGCAGGCGACAATGCGGGATCTGTCCACACCCATTACCGCAGACATGGACGCCGAGACTCTGGAAGCCTGCCGCATCTCGCTTGTGGAGAACGTCAAGAAATTGGCTACCATGCGCCGCCTCTCCGAAGCCTTCCAGCGTGAAGTTGACCGCGCTTTCGGCGGCACTCCGACTGCTGCTGGGTCCAGCCGAGCTGACATGGTCAAGCAGCGAGGCGGAGCCGTCGCCAGCATGTTTGGAGTAGACCGCCCAGTCTACGCCACGCCCATGGAGAACATACGTGCCGCCCAGGCGGCAGCAGACAAGCTGGACCACCTGGAGGACGACGAGTGTCGCTATATGACGGAGTGTGTTCAGCAGCTTATCGATGCGGCTGCTGCCCAACAAGAAGCCGGTTGTCGTGTTGAAGAGCTTCACCAATGGGTTGAAAACCCACCCCCTCGCCAGGAGCATGGCGCGACCTCCCGGACACCGACTAGCGGCGCCCACGACAGACGAGACAAGGAGCCGGCTGCCAGTCACAGCCGGACTCGAATCACCATCGAGCGCGACCAAGACGGCCGCCCTCGAGTAGTCGAACGACGGGGCGATGATCCATTACCGCCGCCTCCTCGAAGGGAGAGGCGTGCCTCCCCGCCTCCTATTGATCATCCGACTCTTGGCGACCGGCTAGGCCGCCGAGAAGGAGTCGGCGAGAACGATGCCCGCCACCGAATCGACCGGCTGGCTCGGTCCTTGGCGCTAGAGGAAGAAGACCTGATGGGTCCGCCTTCTTTGGGCCCCCACATCTGTGACGAGCCTTTTCCCAAGGGGTTCTCACTCCCAAGGGACACACCCAAGTACAACAGCTCCGTGAGGCTGGAGGATTGGCTAGTGGATTATTCCACAACAGTCAGCATAGCAAACGGCAACAAGCGTGTTGCCGTGAAGTACGTCCTGCTCATGCTCCAGGGCACGACCCGGACATGGCTGAACAACCTCAAGCCCTACAACATCAACAGCTGGGTGGACTTCACTGAGGTGTTTATCCGGAACTTCACCAGCACCTACAAGCGGCCTCCCAAGCCTCGCAAACTCTCACTGTGTGTCCAAGGCTCCAATGAGTCCACCCGCGACTACATGACGCGGTGGGCAAAACTGCGCAACTCCTTCGAGGGAGTGCATGAGGTCCAAGCTATCGAGTACTTCACTGCCGGGTGCCGAGAAGGCACCTTACTCAAGCACCGACTTCTCTACGACGAGCCAGCGACCCTCGACGAGCTTCTGATCATAGCAAATAAATACGCCACGGCCGACTCCTCCATGAAGTCGGAGCTTCGGGTGGATACTTCTGGAAAGGTGCTCCCCCCGGCTCCTCGAACACCGGCTGGAGACAATAGTCGGCGCCAGCAGCCGAACGACAACAAGCACAAAGCCCCCCCAGCCGTCTTCCACCAACCGGCAGGTGGTAACTGTTGAAGATCAACAACCCGAAGGGCAGCCACCCCCAAGCGTCAGAAGGGCAGCAAGTCGAATTGGTTGCCCGCTTTCTCCTTCGAGAAGACTCTCGATGCCCCCTGCAAGTTCAACAGCGGCGCGAAGCCGTCCAATCACACAACCCAAAAGTGTCATTGGCTTGCCTGAATTGCCAAGGGAGAAGGACTGCCTCCTCTGCCTGCTGGCCCATCGGCTCCGCCTCCTCAGCAGCTGTCCACTCGTCCAGTAGTCAGCCAAGTCCAAGATGATTACCCTGAAGAGCATGACGCATATGTCGTCTTCACCAGTATGGCCAGCGATAAGCACAGCCGGCGCCAGCAACACCGTGAAGTAAATGCGGTTGCTTCCACTACTCCGGAGTTCATGCATTGGTCTGAAAAGCCCATCATCTGGAGCCGGGCCGACCACCCAGAAGTAATGCCCTCCCCGAGTTCCTATGCCCTGGTTTTGGATGCTACCCTTGGAACAAAAAGGCGAGCTGCTCATTTCTCCCAGATCTTAATAGATGGCGGCAGCAACATCAACATCCTTTACCGGGATACTATGGAGAAACTAAAGATCAAAGAAAAGGAGCTGCTGCCAAGTCAGACTGTGTTTCATGGCATTGTGCCCGGCTTGTCCTGCTCACCAATCGGCAAGATCAAGATAGATGTCCTCTTCGGAGACAAGGATCATTTCCACTGCGAAGCCATTTGGTTCGAGGTGGTTGACCTAGAGAGACCGTATCATGTGCTCCCAGGCCGACCGGCTCTAGCCAAATTCATGGCGGTGCCGCATTATGCTTACCTCAAGATGAAGATGCTAGGAACCAAGGGCATTATCACAATCAGTGGTGACTACGAGAAATCAGCCGCCTGTGCTGTAGCCAGCAGCCGGCTGGCCGAGTCCCTCGTGATTGAGGCAGAGAAGAAGCTCCTGGACCGGGTGGTGGCTATGGCCGGCAAGCAGCCAGACATGTCCCTAGAAGCCCAAGAGTCGGAGACCCAGGGCTCTTTCAAGCCGACCAAAGAAACAAAGAAGATCCCATTGGACCCTGAGCACCCGGAGAGGTACGCTGTCATAGGTGCAAACTTTGACAGCAAATAGGAAAGCGAGCTCATCGATTTCCTCCGTGAGAATCAGGACATCTTTGCATGGTCCCCTAAAGACATGCCGGGTGTTCCGACGGATTTTGCCAAGCACAAGATACATGTAAGAGCAGATGCCAAACCAGTCAGACAGCCCCTCCCCCGACTGTCAGAAGAGAAGAGGAAAATTGTCGGGGAAGAGATCGCCCGCCTGTTGGCAGCCGGCTTCATCATGGAAGTTTTCTTCCCAGAATGGCTTGCCAATCCAGTCCTTGTGCTGAAAACGAATAACAAGTGGCGTATGTGTATCGATTACACTAGTCTCAACAAAGCCTGCCCCAAGGATCCGTTTGCCTTACCACAGATTGATCAAGTGATAGACTCCATAGCCGGATGCGAGCTGTTGAGTTTCTTGGATGCCTACTTAGGTTATCATCAAATCAAGCTGAACCCGGCAGACCGCCTGAAGAACGCCTTCATCACACCATTCAGAGCCTACTGTTACCTGATGATGACGTTTGGCTTGAGGAATGCCGGCACCACTTTCAGCGTTGCATGCAGAAGTGACTCCTCAAGCAACTCGGCAGAAACACCCACATCTATGTGGACGATATTGTGGTGAAGACGGAGAAGCACGGAACCCCGTTGGAAGATCTCAAGGAGACCTTTGAAAATCCGCGCCATTTTCAGGTCAAGCTCAATCCAGAAAAATGCGTGTTCGAAGTACCAGCCGGCCAGCTCCTCGGCTTCCTGGTCTCAGAACGCGACATTGAGTGCAACCCGGCCAAGATCAAAGCCATTGAGAGGATGGAGGTACCCACCCGACTGCGAGATGTCCAAAAATTCACCAGCCGCCTGGCATCCATCAACCGCTTCATCAGTCGGCTGGGCGAAAAGGCCCTTCCCCTGTACCAGCTCCTGAAGAAAACCACTCATTTTAAGTGGAATGACAAGGTGGATGATGCTTTCCTCCAGCTCAAGAAGATGTTGACCACGTGGCCTGTCCTGGCCGCACCGACTGATAAAGAGCCCATGCTCCTCTACATCGCCGCCACCAGTCGGGTGGTCAGCACGGTCATGGTGATTCAACACAAGGAAGACGACAAGGTTCTACCGGTCCAGAGACCGGTATATTATTTAAGTGAAGTACTGTCGGCTTCCAAGCAGAACTACCCCCACTACCAGAAGATGTGCTACGGCATACATTTTACTGCCAAAAAATTGAAGCCATATTTTCAAGAGAACCCTGTCACTGTTATCTACACCGCTCCGCTTGCCGAGATCATAGGCAGTAGAGACGCCTCATGCCGAGTGGCCAAATGGGCCATAGAGTTGGCCCCCTACACCATCTTCTACCAACCTCGCACCACCATCAAGTCCCAAGTACTGGCCGACTTTCTTGTCGACTAGGCCGAGACCCAGTACTTGCCGCCAACACCGGACTCCACCCATTGGCGGATGCACTTCGACGGATCAAAAATGCACACCGGTTTGTGTCGGGGGTTGGGAGCGACATATGCCGATGGATGGCTTATCATGGCGGGGGCGAGTAGAACGTCGCCGGTGCCTGGAAACGAGATGATGCATAGACACGAACGGCGGCGTACTTTACCCAGGTTCGGGGCTCTCCTAGGAGATAACACCCCTAATCCTGCTCTGCGGGGTCTCCGCATGATCACTAAGGCAAAGTGAGTACAATGGTGCTCCTCGAGCTGTATCTGTGGATAGGAGAAGGCAAGGCTAGCTCTCTCCCTTCTCCAAGGTCCGGTCTAGTTCTAATGAATCAGAACCCTTTGCATGGGTGTCCTGGGGGGTTTATATAAGCCTACCCCCCAGGGGTACAATGGTAAACTATAGGGGCATAGGGCCCAGCCGTTAGTCTCTTCGCCTGCGGGCCCTCCTGCCGACTACTGGGGCCCGCCGATTGGTGGGCCCAGTCGACTGGTCGGGTACGGAGCCGATAGGCCGCACCCGCCGCTGGCGGGTCCTGCCCGCTACTGATTACTGTAGCCGTGCCTCTAATGACGTAGGCTTAGTTATGGGGTCGTGGCTACAGTCCTGCCGCCTGGCAGAATATTACTGTAGCCACTCCCCGTCTCGTCTGGTTAATGGCGCGTGGGACCCATGGGAGGGGCAAGCCGACTTCCGTGGGCCGGCTCCCTACGGGTCCGACTGGTGGCACCCTTGCCGTCTTCTGGACTATCACTAACCGGTAGGGCCGGTCTTCCATGGATCGTACCGTCAGACCGTCGTGGGTATAGGACTCCGCCCACTGTTGCTGGCGTCAAGGATGGCATGGCAACAGTGCTGTGCCAGTCGGAGATCTCTGCTGGTACAACGCACTGTGCCCTGGCCATCCCCCGAAAAAGGGGAGGGAGTGGGCTTTACTGCCGCCACTCCCTGTCCCATCCTCCCTGATGAGGGCATGTGCTTTGCTGGTGTCGGGGGCGACTTCCTATGGTCGGCGACTTCGGAAGCCGCTAGTCGGAGTCGGTCGGTCTTGATCTCATCCGTAGGACTCGGACGCTTATGGGCAGACGGCTGTTCCTCCGGCCGCCCTCCTGAAGTCGGCTCTCCGTCCGTGTCCTGAGGGGCGCAGTCAGCCCCGATGTCTTGAAAGGTTATGGGCCTCGGGTTAGCCTACCCGTGGCCCATTACTCCGACAGTAGTCCATGAAGCTGATGAGGCGCCGCGGACAATCAGCCGAGGAGCCTCAGTAGCTTCATTCTCTGAAAATTTGAGGTGGAGACTCTGCTTGACTCTGCCGGGCCGACTGGTAGGAGTCGGAGTCGCCTGACTTTGACTCGTCCAAAAAATACTTTCGAACCCCCTGGCGGGAACTTAGTGGCGTATGAGCTAAGCTTCCTGGCCGCCACCCACTTCGTGCCCAACACGTGGCAAACAGTGGCCGGGCCAGCCTGCCTACCCATCCGCGAGATGGGACATGCCCGCAGGCAGGGCCCGCCACTACCATGCCTCGGCGCGCATGCGGATCCGCTGCGGCCGTGGGGGACGGTTGAGGTTCCCACGGAGTTACCGCGCACAGTAACTTTGCGCAATAAACGTGGGGGGGGGGGCGTGGGGTAGTGGGCGCAATAAATCCCACAACCGCCCCTCGGCTTCACAGCCCACTGGGCTATAAGTAGGGGGAGGAGGGGAAACGGTGGAGCACGCGCGTCCTGCCTCCCCACTGCTTCCTCTCCCTCTTCTCTCTCTCTCTGCACTTCAAGCTTCGTCGAACGTTGCGGTGGTTCGCTCACGATGAGCTCTTCCTCCGCCGTCACGCCCCTGACGGCACACTCCGGCACCTGGGATGGTCCGGAGGTCCACGAGGATCACATCGACTTCCTCCGCAAGACGCGTCGACTGCCTGGCGAGGACCTCGTGAGGGTCCGCCTCGCGTGGAGGGGAGAAATTTCGCCGGTGCCCCAGGAGGGTGAGCGGGTCGTCTTCCGCTCGCACTGCCTGCGCGGCCTGGGCCTGCCGGCGAGCAACTTCTTTCGCTCTTTCCTCGAGTTCTACGGACTCCAGCCGCACCACCTCACCCCCAACACGGTGGTGCTGCTGTCCGCCTTTGTCACCCTGTGCGAGGGCTTCATCGGCGTTCTCCCCACCATGGAGCTTTGGGGGGAGTTCTTCTTCTCCAAGCTCGGCACCCAAGCCGCGGGCATGCCGGCTTAGTGCGGCACGTTCATCGCTGTGCGGAGGTCGGGAGCCGACAACCCGTTTCCCTCCATCAGGCTGATCAAGTCGGTGAAGATGTGGCAGAGGTCGTACTTCTACGTGAAGAACGTCTCCGCGGAAGGCGATTGGATCAACCCGCCGGCCTACGTAGCTGGCCCGCCGGCTGGGAGGCAGCCAAACTGGTCGCACCGGGCCCGGACGTTGATGCCTGCAGGAGCCGGCGCCGTTGTGCGGCTTTGAGTACTGGCGCAGTCGGAGGGCCTGACCGGGTCGGACTTGCTGGCCGCCTTCGTGGCGCGCCGAGTGCTGCCCCTCCAAAGTCGCCCCACATGATCTACCAGATGAGCGGGCACTGAGACCCGAGCCAAATGTGCACCAAGGAGATGCCTCCCGAGGAGGTAGCCTACATGGTGAACTATCTTGCGAGCTGCGACCTCAACGAAGAGTGGAAGTTCGGCAAGGAGCCGTATTCACGTGCTGCCCCTCCGCCTCTGGTGAGTCGTTTTCCTTCTCTCTTTTTCTTTGATTCTCATGACATCTTTACTGCCGAGTCCGTCTTGCTCGTTCTGACCAGTCGGCTTTGGTCAGAACCCCCTCCTCCAGCCAGCAGCTGGCACCATGGGGCCGGACCACGAGTTCCTCCCCGACCGAGCGGAGGGCGATGTGGACGACCCCGACTTGGGGGCGGTGGCCCTGGAGGACGACGCCGAGGGGGGAGGCAGCGCGTCAGGCGACCTGAGACTTGGGGCCAGTCTTGAGGACTGGCCTGATGATGACGAGGAGGTTGTCCCACGCCACCAGCCAGGAGCCGGCCAGCCGGGCGCGGGCTCGCCAGCCCCGCCGGACGCTCAAGGCAGCAGCAAGAAGCGCAGGGCCGGGACGAGCCTGTTCGGCAGCCGGCCGAAGAAGCCCAAGGGCTCAGCCGCGGCGACCAAGCGGGACGAAGCGGCCACAAAGGCCAACCGCTTCCGCAAGGTGGTGAAGACGCCGCAGCTTATGTCAGCATAAGTACCACCTCCCTTCGTACCTTCACATTTCTTTATTGAGTCTGTTTGAAATTTCTTTACTTTATTTTCCTGGCTTTAGGGCCCCTCTCTCTCTTGAGAAGTCGGTCGCCGACTCCGTTGTGAAGTCGGCGGAGACCTCCTCCACCACCCGGCGGATTGATCCCGCCGCCAACCTCCGGGAGGCGACGGAGCGGAACACACGGGAGGCGCGTGAGGAGCGGGAAGCCGCCCGCCTGAAGAAGGCGGAAGCCGACAAGGCGGAGGCCGCCGCTCTGAAGAAGCTGGCGGAGGCCGAGGCCGCCGATGCGGAGAAGAAGCGCACAAAGGAAGCCACACACCACCAGTCGGCGGTGTTTGTCGTCCCCTTGAACTCCGTGCCGCCTCCATCGGAGTTCACGACGCAGACTGGGGAAGTCGGCGACGAGAACCCGGTCATGGAGAGGGACGCCAACGTCACCGCCACGCCGGAAGTCATTGTGCCGCCACCGCCACCCTCCGGAGGCGCACCAGGCGGACAACCGGCGAACCCGCTAGTGCCACCAACCAGAGGCGCGGCGGCGATAGGCCTGGCCCTTGAGGTCAGTACGCCGACGCGCCGCCGTCTCGCGAAGGCGGCCTCAGCGCTACGTCCTCTGGAGACCGGCGCTACGAGCTCTATGATCCCGGACACCGAGGTGTCGAGCGCCGTGCCCACCGGGTGGGTGCGGGGAGGCGGGATGGGCCCGTTGAACCGGGCGCTCTTGGACATCCAAGCCAAGCTCCGGGCCGAGGGCGACGCCATCAAGGAGTGCACCAAGGCATACCTGGCGTCACAAACGACCATCTGGGTACGCATCCTTCCTTTTTGCTTTGCTTCATTGTTTTTTCTTTGTGGGGGCGCGCCAGCGCACCCACTGGATGTAGTCCCCGAGTTTCGGGCCGGCTGCTGAGCAGGCGGCTCAGAACTCTAATCGGTGAGTTCCAAGTACCAACACTTTTTCTGAAACTTTGATGCAGGATTACCACAATCTTCGCGTGACCTCCTTCAACGCCAATGTCGAGGAGCTGGCCAAGCGGACCGCCGACTTGTCGGACAGCCGGGGTAAGTCTTCTTCTTTCTCTACGGGGACGCGCTAGTGCACCCGTGGGTTGTAGTCCCCGAGATTCGGGCCGACTGCTGAGCAGTCGGGCCGGATCTCCCTGGTGATCTTTCTTCTTTGTTGACGACTGACATCCCTCCCCCTCCTTCTTCAGAAGCCAACGTTGCCCTTCAGCAGCAGCTGGGCAAAGTCAACACCGCGTTGCACGTTAAGGAGGAGGAGTGGGGCCGGCTGATGGAGGAGCGCGACCGGCTGGCTACGCAGCTGGCGGAGCAGAAGGAGCTGCTCCAAAGGGCCCAGAAGGAGGCGGAGGAAAAGGAGACCGCCCTTCTCACCGAGTTTGCGTCCGAGCGCTCCTCCTGGACCGACAAGGAGGCGACGCTGGTCTCCGGCTTCCAAGCAATCGAAGATCTTGTCGATGGTGAGCTTCCCCTTGTTTCCTTTTCTAGGCTGCCGACTGCTAGTCGAGTCAGCCTTAAATTTTTAACCTTGTTTCTTTGCTTTTATTCCTTAGCAGACTTCTTCCCCGGCCATTCTGGCCGCCAATCAAGCCATCGAGGCTGACCGTGAAGCACGGAGGGCGGACGGCGCACAGGTCGCCGCCGACGCCCCCCCGAACTCTTGGCGAGCACATTCTTAGCATCGAGGCCCGTCTTTGGCCAGCCCACCGGATGCTGAGCCGGCTTCAACATGTCGGCGCCCAGGCGATTGCTACCCTATGGCCGGACATGCAGGCACCACGCACCCCCAGTCGGACTACCGACTGGCTGGAGGTGGCAGCCGGTCGTCTTGAGGCCTGGAAGGGTTCTTCAGCCCGGGCTGGAGCCCACCGGGCTTTAGAATTCGCCAAGGCATGGTATCCTGGGCTGAGTTTAGCCCAGTTGGCCACGTTCCGGCTGGAAGCTCACACGGAGCTGGCAATGGTGGAGGAAGGTCTTGTCAAGCGCGCCGCGTCGATCACCGAGTACACCGACACCAGCGTCTTCGTCCTAGAGCAGGCTGAGAACGGCGAGGAGGCGCCGCCGGAGTGGTTCTGGCTGAACCCGGACAACGACGAGGACTCGGCGGAGGTGATCGACTCCAGTGGCGAAGAGGAAGGCGAGGAGGAGGAAGGAGACGAGGAGGAGGTGCCAGAGTTCGAGGCAGACGGCCAGCCCCAGCCCGACCGCGCCTCTAGCAACGAGCCGCGCCAAACTAAGCCAGCTGTCGCCAGAGGTGATCAGGAGGAGACCAACCAGCCGGCCGCCCCGGCGACTGGCACCGCCGACCCCTCTCCTCTGAATCCGTCCGCGGCTTCCTAAGCTGCCACTTTATCTTTGTTTTACCTACTTAGTAGTCTCGATGAACTTGTTATTTTGCACAATTCCACCCACCGGGTGTATCTTGAACTTCTATTTGATGATTCGCCAAGGGCCTTTCTATGTAAATATTCATCCGTATTCTATCTCTTCTTGCTTATTGCTCTTTGGCTAGCTGGAGCCCGTGAATGAGTGCCTCGTACTCGGCGATGTTGTTAGAGGCAGCAAAATGGATTTGTAGCACATACTTGAGATTGTCACCCTTGGGAGAGGTGAGGACGATGCCGGCTCCCAAGCCGGTGCGCATCTTGGAACTGTCAAAATGCATTCGCCAATGGGTGGAGTCGGGCGCTGGCGGTAGATACTGGGTTCGGCCCAGTCGACGAGGAAGTCGGCCAGCGCCTGTGACTTGATGGCAGTGCGAGGTTGGTAGTAGATGGTGTAGGGGGCCAAATCTATGGCCCACTTGGCCACTCAACCCGAAGCGTCTCAGCTGCCGATGATCTCGGCTAGAGGAGCCGTGCAGACCATAGTGATTGGATGTTCTTGGAAGTAAGATTTCAATTTCTTGGCGGCAAAATGAACACCATAGCACATCTTCTGGTAGTGGGGGTAGTTTTGCTTGGAGGTCGACAATACTTCACTCAAATAATATACTGGTCTCTGGACTGGTAGTATTTTGCCTTCCTCCTTGCGCTCTACCACAATGACTGTGCTGACCACTCGGCTGGTGGTAGCGATGTAGAGGAGCATGGGCTCCTTAGGAGTCGGAGCCGCCAGGACAGGTGGAGTAGTCAGCATCTTCTTTAGTTGGAAAAATGCTTCGTCCGCCTTGTGGTTCCACTCGAAAAAAGTGGTCTTCTTCATGAGTTGGTACAGGAGAAGAGCCTTCTCGCCCAGCCGACTGATGAATCGGCTGATGGACGCCAAACAACCGGTGAATTTTTGTACGTCCAGCAGTCGGCTTGGTACCTCCATCCTTTCAATTGCCTTGATCTTCACAGGGTTCCATTCTATGCCGTGTTCGGAGACCAGGAAGCCAAGGAGCTGGCCGGCTGGTACTCCGAAGATGCACTTCTCCGGGTTGGGCTTGATCTGAAATTGGCGGAAGTTCTCGAATGTCTCTTTGAGGTCTTCCAGCAGTGTTCCACGCTTCTCCATTTTTACCACCACATCATCCACGTAGACATGAGCATTTCTGCCGAGCTGCTTGAGGAGGCATTTCTACATGCATCGTTGGAAGGTGGCGCCGATGTTCCTTAAGCCGAACGTCATGGTTAGGTAGAAGAAAGCTCCAAATGGCGTGATGAAGGCGGTCTTCAGCCTGTCGGCCGGGTTCAACTTGATCTGGTGATACCCTCAATATGCATCCAAGAAAATCAACAACTCGCATCCGGCTGTGGAGTCTATCACTTGGTCGATTCTTGGCAAAGCGAACAGGTCCTTGGGGCATGCTTTGTTGAGGCTAGTGTAGTCAATACACATTCGCCATTGCTTGTTCTTCTTTAGTACCAAGACCGGGTTGGCCAGCCATTCTAGAAAGAATACTTCCATCATGAAGCCGGCTGCAAGCAGCCGGGCTATCTCTTCTCCAACAACTCTCCTCTTCTCTTCTGACAAGTGGTGCAAAGGCTGTCTGACTGGCTTGGCATCAGACTGGACGTGTAATTTGTGCTCGGAGAATTCCATCGGGACACCTGGCATGTCTTTGGGGGACCATGCAAAGATGTCTCGATTCTCACGGAGGAGATCGACGAGCTCGCCTTCCTATTTGCTGTCGAGGTTGGCACCTACGACATCATACCTCTCTGGGTGCTCTGGGTCCAAAGGTATCTTCTTTGTTTCCTTGACCGGCTTGAACGAGCCCTCAGCTTCCGACTCTCTAGGATCAGGCGACATCTCCGGCTGTTTGCTTGCCATCGCCACAACTCGATCTAGCAGTCGCTTCTCAGCTGCGATCACGAGGGACTCGGCCAGCCGACTGCTCTCTGATGCGCAGGCAGACGACTTCTTGTAGTCACCATTTATGGCTAGGATCCCCTTGGAACTCGGCATCTTCATCTTGAGGTAGGCATAGTGGGGGACGACCATGAACTTGGCCAGGGCTGGCCGCCAAGCAGCGCATGGTATGGGCTCTCTAGGTCCACCACCTCGAACCATATTGACTCTCGGCTGAAATGATCTTTGTCTCCGAAGAGGATATCGATCAAGATCTTGCCGATTGGCGAGCAGGAAAGGCCAGGAACTATGCCGTGGAACACCGTCCGGCTGGACTGCAGTTGCCTCTGCCTGATTCCTAACTTCTCCATGGTGTCTTTGTACAAAATGTTGATGCTACTGCCGCCGTCTATCAGGACTTTGGAGAAGCGAGCAGCTCGCTTGTCCGTGGCAAAGGTGGCGTCCAAAACCAAAGCATAGGAGCCGGGTTTGGGCATTACTTCTGGGTGGTCAGCTCGGCTCCAACTGATGGGCTTCTCAGACCAATGCATGAACTCTGGGGTGGGTCAGTAGCTACTACATTCACCTCCTGCTACTGCAGTCGCCTACTGCATCGATCATCGGCCACACTGGTGAACACGACATAAGCTCCCTGCTCTTCTGGGTACTCGTCTTGTACTGCGCCGACTGGTCTGACCGCCGGCTGCTGGGGTGGAGGAGGCGGCTGCCCCGCAGGTGGGGGAGGCAAAAGTCCGTCTCCCTTGGCTACCCTAGTGAGCCAGTGGCATTTCCGAGTGGTGTGGTTGGACGGCTTCGCGCCACTGTGGAACTTGCAGGGTCCATCCAGAGTCTTCTCATATGAGAAAGCCTGCTGCCAGTTGGACTTGCCGCCCTTCTGGCGTTTGGGCGGGGGCTGCCCTTCTGGCTACTGGTTTTTGATTGTCGCCACCTGCCGGCTGGTGGAAGTCGGTGGTGGGGCTTTGCGCTTGTGGTCGTTCTGCGGTTGACGCCGACTGGTGTCTTCGGCCAGGGTTCGGGGAGCCTGGGGAGCCACCTTGCCGGTCGCACCAACTTGAATCTCCGTCTTCATGGAGGAGTCGGCCGTGGCGTACTTGTCCGCTATGATCAGCAGCTCGTCGAGGGTTTCTGGCTCATCACAGAGAAGCTTGTGCTTGAGGAGGGTGCCCTCTCGATATCCTATGGTAAAGTACTCGATGGCCTGCACCTCGTGCACGCCTTCACAGGAGTTGCGAAGCTCGGTCCAACGCGTGAGGTAGTCGCGGGTTGACTCGCTGGGGCCCTGTACACACAAGGAGAGCTGGCGAGGCTTGGGAGGCCGCTTGTACGTGCTGGTGAAGTTGCGGATGAAGGCATCGGTGAAGTCGACCCAACTGTTGATGCTGCGGGGCCTTAAGCTATTCAGCCATGTCCGGGCCGTGCCTTGGAGCATGAGCGGAACGTACTTCATAGCAACATGCTTGTTGCCGTTCGCTATGCTGACGGCCGTGGAGTAGCCGACCAGCCAGTCTTCCGGCTTCACATAGCCGGTGTATTTGGGTGTGTCTCTGGGGAGCGTGAACCCTTTGGGGAAGGGCTCGTCTCGAATGCGGGGGCCGAAGCACGGTGGACCCAACTCATCTTCTTCTTAAAGCGCCAGGGATCGATGGAGACGGTCGATCCGGTGGCAGGCGTCATTCTCTCCGACTCCCTCTCGGCGGCCAAGGCGGTCACCGGGCGTTTGGTGATCAACAGGCGGCGGGGAGACTCGCCTTTCCCTCCGAGGGGGAGGAGGCGGATAGTCGTCCTGTCGTTCCACGGTTCTTGGGCGACCGTCTCGGTCGCGCTCTATGGTGATGCGAGTCCGACTACGGCTGGCAGCCGGCTCCTTGTCTTTTCTTTCGCGGACGCCGCCAGTTGGCGTCCGAGACTCCACGCCTTGGTCTCGGTGCGGAAGCAGGTTGTCATTCCGTCAGCGCGGTGCATCAGTGTGGCAGCCGACCTCATTCTGCTCAGCAGCCGCATCAAAGAGTCGCTGGACGCTCTCCGTCATCGAGCGGCGTTCTTCGCCCTCGAACTCGCCCAGCTTGTCCGCCGCCGCCTAGGCGGCTCGAATGTTCTTCGCTGGCGTGGCTTAAACGGGGCGACTCGCCCCGAACAGATCGGCGATAGCCGCGCCGCGCTGCTGGACCGCGCCAAGGCGGCTAGGCCCTACCGCAGCTGGCGTGCCGCCCACAGCGCGGTCCATCTCGCTTTGGTAGCCTTCTGACAGGCGTCTCATGCTGGCCAGCTTTTTGGCGCCTTCGACTAGCTGAAGGCGGCGTGCCTCCAGCGTCTCGGTGTTGGCGTCTTCGGGAATGGGTGCTGCCAGGTCTTGTAGCACCACGTTGAGCGGGTCGTAATCACCCCGGCTAGAGTGCTTGTCATGATCAATGACAAGCACTTCCGTGATGGTACTTCCGCCGCTCTCCGCGCGAGGAAGCGGTTCGTCGTAGACCACCATGTTGGAGGGGAACGTGTCAAGTGACGCGGTGTCGGAGTCGACCACCATCGGATCGGTGGAGCCTACGGACTCCAAGTCCTCAGCTGGCTCGCTGGCGATGTGGAGTTGATTGAGGAGGCCTGCAAGGAGGCTCTCGGGGCCGCCCACGCCCGCGTCGGATGCGGGCTCGCCGGAGAGGCGGACCTCGCCGACAAGATCGGCGAGGCAACTGGCTGCGACGACGATTTCAGCACCATGCAGCGCGTGGCGCAGACTCCGTCTGGCGTGCCGGGCTGGCTGCGCTCGCCGAGGAGAAAAAGGGTTCCCGTCCAGAACATGTCTCCGGACGACGGTGCACCAGGCCCCACGGTGGGCGCCAAATGTCGAGGGTTGGGAGCGACATATGCCAATGGATGGCTTATCATGGTGGGGGTGAGTAGAACATCGCCAGTGCCTGGAAACGGGATGAGGCGTAGACACGAACGCCGACATACTTTACCCAGGTTCGGGACTCTCCTAGGAGATAACACCCCTAATCCTGCTCTGCGGGGTCTCCGCATGATCACTAAGGCAAAGTGAGTACAATGGTGCTCCTCGAGCTGTATCTGTGGATAGGAGAAAGCAAGGCTAGCTCTCTCCCTTCTCCAAGGTCTGGTCTAGTTCTAATGAATCAGAACCCTTTGCATGGGTGTCCTGGGGGGTTTATATAAGCCTACCCCCAGGGGTACAATGGTAAACTATAGGGGCATAGGGCCCAGCCATCAGTCTCTTCGCCTGTGGGCCCTCCCGCTGAGTGCTGGGGCCCGCCGATTGGTGGGCCCAGCCGACTAGTCGGGTACGGAGCCGATAGGCCGCACCTGCCGCTGGCGGGTCCTGCCGGCTGCTAATTACTATAGCCGTGCCTCTAATGACGCATGCTTGGTTATGGGGTCGTGGCTACAGTCCTGCCACCTGGCAGACAATTACTGTAGCCACTCCCCGTCTCGTCTGGTTAATGGCGTGTGGGACCCATGGGAGGGGCAGGCCGACTTTCGGGGGCCGGCTCCCTACGGGTCCGACTGGTGGCGCCCTTGCCGTCTTCTGGACTCTCACTGACCGGTAGGGCCGGTCTTCCGTGGATCGTACCGTCCGACCGTCGTGGGTACACGACTCCGCCCACTGTTGCTGGCGTCAGGGATGGCATTGCAACAGTGCTGTGCCAGTCGGAGATCTCTGCTGGTACAGCGCACTGTGCCCTAGCCATCCCCCGAAAAAGGGGAGGGAGTGGGCTTTACTGCCGCCACTCCCTGTCCCATCCCCCCTGATGAGGGCATGGGTTTTGCTGGTGTTGGGGGCAACTTCCTATGGTCGGCGACTTCGGAAGCCGCCAGTCGGAGTCGGCCGGTCACGATCTCATTCATAGGACTCGGACGCTTATGGGCAGCCGGCTGTTCCTCCGGCCGCCCTCCTAAAGTCGGCTCTCCGCCCGTGTCCCGAGGGGCGTAGTGAGCCCCGATGTCTTGAAAGGTTATGGGCCTCGGGTTAGCCTACCATGGGCCTCGGGTTAGCCTACCCATGGCCCATTACTCCGATAGTTTGGGAGCCGGCATCGTCCTCACTTCTCCCAAAGGCGACAAGCTCAGATACACATTGCAAATCCACTTTTCCGCCTCCAACAATGTGGCCGAGTATGAGCACTAATACACGGACTCCGGCTTGCCAAAGAGCTCAACATTCGCCGGATTCTGTGTTACAGTGACTCCGACTTGGTGGTCCAGTAGTCGTCCGGCGACTGGGATGCCAAGGATGCAAACATGGCAAGTTACCGCTTCCTTGTTCAGCAACTCAGCGGATATTCTAAAGGGTGCGAGTTCCACCATGTGCCATGAAGCGACAACGAGCAAGCAGATGCTCTGGCGTGGATTAGCTCCACCCGACAAGCCATACCGGTCGGCGTGTCCCACCAACGACTCCTCAAGCCGTCCATCAAGCCTTCACTAGAATCAGATTCTATCTTCGTGCTGGCTGCTCCTGAAATAGTCGGATATAGCTCGGGGACTTTGGCAGGTGGCCTGGGGACTGCAGCAGTCGGATCTGGATCGGGGACTTCGGCAGGCGGCCCGGGGACTGCAGCAGTTGCTCCCGGCCCGGGGACTTCAGATCTCGACCCAAGGACTTCGACAGTGGACTCGGGGACTTCAACAATGCAACAAGCTGCGGCCGACTCCAGCCCGCCACCTCCCAACCCAGCCGCCCCAGTGCAAGTGGCAGTATTCATAGTAGAAGAAGTCTCAGCACCATCATGGGCTCAGCCCATCCTCTAGTTTCTGGTGAACAAGGAGCTGCCAAAAGATGAGATCTCGGCCTGACAGGTGCAACATCGGGTAGCAGCATACACCATCATCAATAGAGAACTCGTAAGGTGAAGCGTCACTGGTGTATACCAGCGCTGTGTAGAGCCATAAGAAGGCTAAGCAATCCTCAAAGATATCCACCAAGGCGAGTGTGGCCACCACGTGGCCTCAAGATCACTTGTGGCCAAAGCCTTTCGCCATGGTTTCTTCTGGCCGACTGCCCTAGAAGATGCAAAAGACTTGGTCAAGAGATGTAAGGGGTGCCAGAAGTTCAGTTCCAAGCAGCATTTTCCGGCTTCTGCACTCAAGACCATTCCCCTTACCTGGCGTTCCCCGTCTGGGGACTGGACATGGTGGGACCATTCAGGACAGCACGCGGCAGCATGACTAATCTGCTCGTCGCTGTGGATAAATTCACAAAGTGGATAGAAGCAAAGCCAATCATGAAGTTGAATGGTCCGACTGCTGTGACTTTCATTGCAGACATCACCATCCGGTACAGCGTACCTCATAGCATCATCACCGACAACGACACGAATTTTGCCAAGGGAGCTTTCGCCCGTTTCTGTGCGACCCAGGGCATCCGACTGGACTTAGTGTCCGTTTCGCACCCACAGTCAAACGGCCAAGTCGAGTGAGTAAACGGCCTCATCCTGTATGGAATCAAGCCCCGACTGGTCGAGCCCTTGGAGCATTCAGCTGGCTGCTGGATCGACGAGCTGCCGGCTGTCCTCTGGAGTCTGCGCACCACTCCGAACAAGTCAACCGGCTTCACCCCCTTCTTCCTTGTGTATGATGCCGAGGCGGTCATCCCAACCGACATCGAGTTTGACTCACCTCGCGTCACCATGTACACCGAGGCAGAGGCCAAGGAAGCACGAGAAGACGGTTTTGACCTGCTGGAAGAGGGCCGGCTGTGGCACTCAGCCGGTCCGCCATCTACCAGTAGGGTCTATTTCGCTACCACAACCAGAAGGTCAAGCCAAGATCTTTTCAAGAGGGAGACCTTGTGCTCCGGCTGATCCAGTGAACAGCCAGCCAGCACAAGCTTTCGGCCCCTTGGGAGGGCCCTTTCATCATCAGCAAAGCCTTGGGCAACGACTCATACTACCTGATTGATGCCCAGAAGCCCATGGCACGCAAGAGGGACGATCCCGACAAGGAAACAGAGTGCCCATGGAATGCAAACCTCCTTCGAAGGTTTTACAGTTGAAGCAGTATGTACCATGCTACCTTTTGTATTAAGTACGAAGACTACGGGTCCCTCGAGGAGCACTCGGGGACTGCCCATCTTTTATATATATGATAAGAATTTTGCCTATAAATGTGTTATTTCATTTCTCCGCCTGAAACCGGGTCCGACCAATCGGCCTGGGGAGGGGGGGGGTTGCCGCCTTGTACTATGTCAGTGCTTCCTGCCGTCGGACAAGTAGTGTGTCAGCACCTACGCCCCTCTTGCCTTAAGGCACATCTCATAGAGCGGCTGTTTGCTTAGCAAGAGGTAAAAGCAAGAAATGGTGCTCACATGAAAAATGGCTAAGGAAAAAAATCATTGACATAGGACAAGCCAGTCCCTCGCCTCACTGACCGGCTACTAAGCAGCCGGCCGGCCAGTTTCTTACTTAGCTTGCAACATTCCAATCGGTCAAAGTACTTGTTCTCCCGCAAAGGTTAAATACTTGACCAAGCGGCAGTCCGCAGAGCAGCTGCCCGGCTGGCAAGAAGGTACCTAGGGAGGACGGCAAAGGAAAAAACCAGGAATTAAAAAGCAAATTGAAACTCGGCCAGAGCACAACTCATGCAGAAAAATAATTTACATATCAAAAGGCCCTCGACCAACATTCAACATAGTTTGAATACACCCCGCGGGTGGAATTGTGCAAATTTAACAAAGTTTGTGCAAAAGACTACTAAACAAGAAAAGCTAAGATAAATTGGCAGCCTAGGCCAAAGGAGCAGCAGGCAAGTCGGGCAGGTTGATAGAGTCGGCGGCGCCGGGTGGTGGAGCGGCCGGTTGGTGAGCCTCGGGATGGTCGCCTTCAGTAGCAGTGGACGTGCTTGCACGAGGCTCGGTGCTGGAGGCACGATCGACTCGAGGCTGGCCGTCCGCTCTGACCTCCGGCATGTTGTCTTCTTATTCCTCGTACTCCTCATCTTCCTCCTCGTCGCTGGAGGCGATCTCCTCTGCCGAGTCTTCGCTGTCAGCTGGGTTCAGACCGAACCATTATGGCGGCGCTTCAGCGCCGTTCTCATTCAGCTCGGGGACAAAGTCGCCAGTATTGGTGTACTCGGCAATCGCCGACGCCCGAATCGAGAGCTGGCGCTCCACCGCCGCCAGTTCGGTGCCGGCTTCGAGCCGAAATGGCCAACTGGGCTAGATCTAGCCTAGGATACCACACCTTGGCGAACTCCAAGGCCCGCCGCGCCCCTGCTCGGGCCGCGAAACCCTTCCACGGCTCAAGACGGCAAACGGCCACTTCCAGCCAGTCGGCAGTCCGACTGGGGGTGCGTGGGGCCTGCCTGTCTGGCTAGAGGGCGGCGACCACCTGGGCCCTAGCACGTTGCAGCCGGTGAAGCATACGGTGGGCCGGCCGGAGGCGGGCCTGAACGCTGAGAAGCTGCTCGGCAAGAGTCTGAGGGGCATCGGCGACAATCTCCGTGTCACCCGTCCGTCGCTGCTCGCGACGAGCTTCAATGGCCTCGTTAGCAGTGACGGAGTGGCTGGGGAAGAAGACTGCATAAGCAAAAACAACAAGTCAGAAGTCAGAGGCAAGAAGCCGGCTCTCTCAAAACCCCAACAGTCGAAAGAAGAGAAAAAGCTCACCATCGACTATATCTTCAATCCGGCAATAGCCAGCAGTCAGCGCTGCTTCCCTCTCGGCCCAACCCAACAGATCGGTCTCAAACTCAGCCAAGAGACGGACTTCATTGTCCTACGCCTGCTTCAGGGCCGTCTTGTGAAGTGCCGCCTGGTCCGCCAGCTGCTTGGCCAGGCGGTCGCGCTCCTGGGCCACCCTGTTTCATTCGTCCTCTTTGGCACGCAGCACGGTGTTGGCTTCGCCCAGTTGCTGCTGCAGGGCGGCGTTGGTCTCTAAAAAAGGAAGAAAAGAAAAATACCTTCATGCATTCCGAGAGGGCGGCGGCTTCGGCCCTGAAGTCGGCCTGGACGTCCTGCACTGCCTTGCTCAAGGCGCTCATCCCGCCTCCGCGCACCCACTCTGTCGGCGCGGCGCTGGTGGGCTCGGCCTCGGCCTCAACGCCGATGCCGCCTTCTCAACGCGGCGGCGCACCAGAGTGCACGCCGGGAGAACCACCACCAACTCGCCTCCGGTTGGTGTTGCGAAGGTGGCGGCCGGCTGGGTGGCCGGCGCGTCTGCGTTCGGTGGCTGTGGAGGCGCCTCCGCTTCCGGCAAGATGACGTCGCCACCATCCCTCTCCATGACCGGCTGGTCACCGCTGGCTCCTCCTTCTGGTGCCTGGATCTCCGATGCTGGCGGCGCGGAGCATAGGAGGATGATGAGTTGGGGGGCCCGATGACGCGTGGCGTCCGCTGCCCGTTCCTCCGCCTCAGCATCGGCTTTGGCCTTAGCCGCCGCGTTTGCGTCCGCCTGCGGCGCCCTGGCGGCGGCCGCCTTGTTAGCCTCCGCCTTCCTAGCGATGGCTTCCTTCTCCTCCTGCACCTCCCAGGCGTTCCGTTCCCATGCCTCCCTCTATACGGCGGGTGTTGGAGGAGACCTCAGCCATCCTGACTATGGAGGCTGAGGTCGACCGCTCAAGAGAGAGCGGAGCCCTGCTCCAAAGAAAAAAAATAAGGAAAGAGAGGTTTAGAAGGAATCTGCAAAAAAAGAGAGCCATAGAAGACACAAGAAAAGGCTAATGACTTACGCCGACACCATTGGTGGCTGCTTGGGGGCCTTCTGGAACCTGGCCGCCTTCGCGGCGGCCTCGCGCTGCTTGGTCGCAGCGGCCGTGTCCTTGGCCCTGGCTGCTGAGTGTCTGGGCTTTTTGGGGTGGCTGTTAAAAAGCAGCGCACGACGACGTTTAGGCCCGCCGCTTGGTGCTGGTGGAGCGGCAGAGGAACTCGACCCCGCCTTGTGGGAAGGCAGCGGACGGCCAGGCACCTCCGCCTCCTCCTCCTCCTCCTCGTTGTCCTCGTCCTCGTCCTCCTCCTCATCGTCATCCGGCCAGTCCTCCATGCCGCCTCTTCTTCCGGAGCCGCCTGCTCATCCGCCGCCTATGGCGTCGTCTTCCAAGGTGGCCGCCCCCAAGTCGGGGTCCGCCACGTTGCTGACGTCCAGGTCCGGCTGGTAGACAATGACGGTGTCCGGCTGGGAGGAGAGGATCTGCATCACAGGCGGCCCAGTCAGTCGGCAAACCAGAACCCGACAGAAAGAAGAAAGAAGAATCGAGAGATTACCATAGGCGGGGGGTCGGCGCGAGAATACGTCCGCTTGCCGAATCGCCACCTCGCCTCATCAAGCTTGAGTTCCACGATCTCGTTCACTAGGAGAGCCACCTCTGCAGTAGGAATCTCCTTGGTGCACATCCCGAAAGGGTCACGGTGCCCACTCATTTGGCTTATCATGTGCGGTCGGTGTTGGAGCGGCAGGACCCGGCGCACTACGAAAGTGACCAGCAAGTCGGACGCCTTGAGGCCCTCTGACTCCTTCATCACCTTGAGGCGGGCGATGGCGGCGGAGGCGTCTCCCCACAGGTGCTTCGTCTTGAAGCCCTAGTTGACTCGGGGCTCGGCAGGCGGCCCTGCCACATAAGGCGGCAGGTTGATGGAGTTGCGCACCGGGTCAACGTTTTTCACGTAGAAATATGACTTCTGCCATAGCTTCACCGACTGGATCAACTTGATGGCGGGGAAGGCATTCCTGGTACCTAGACGCCGCACCGTGATGTATGCCCCCACACTGCGCCGCCTCCTCCCTGGCGGCGGTGCCAAGCTTGCTGTAGAAGAAAGCTCCCCAAATCTTGATGGTGGGGAGGATGCCGAGATACCCTTCGCACATGGTGATGAAGGCCGACAGCAGCACCACCATGTTTGGCGTGAGGTGGTGCAGCTGGAGTCGATAAAAGTCCAAGAAGGCACGGAAGAAGTTACTCGCCGGCAGGCCGAAGCCGCGGAGGAAGTGCGAGCAGAAGATGACACGCTTGCCTTCCTCCGGTGCCAGCGAGATTTCCTTGACAGGCGGCACGCGCACCCCGATGCGGTCCGCGCCGGGCAGGCGCCATGTGTCGCGGAGGAAGATGAGGTGGTCGTTGTGGATGTTGGAGCCGTCCCAGTCTCCGGAGCGCTCCATGCCGGCTTGAGCGCAATGGCGAGCGTGCGGGCTCGCGGAGAAAGAAGAAAGGTGGTCGGCGGGGAAGAAGCTCATTGACAACGATGAACTTCGGCAGCACTACAGCGAGCAAGGAGTGCGACAGCAGTGGAGAAGAAGAAGAGGGAGTAGGGGAGGGCGCGCGTGCCTTTGCCACTCCCCTCTCCCCCTACTTATGCCCTCTGGCTACGAAGCCGAGGGGACGGGGCGTGGGATCATGGGATTTACTACGCCCACAACCCCACGGCCCGCGTTTACCGCACAGTAACGACGCGGGGTAATGGCGTGTGGGATCCCAACCGCCTGCCTTGGCCGCAGCAGATCCGCGCGCGTGCCGAGGCCCGATAGTGGTGGGCCCGACCTGCTCTTACGTCCCATCAAGCGTGGGCTGGCAGGCCGGCCCGGCAGCTAGCACCGCATGGCGCGCATGCGGCAGGCGGCTAGCCTAAGCACCTAGCTCGCGCGCCGAATGCTTCGCGCCATGATTGTTCAAATTCCACCAGTCGACTAGTCAGGCTCCGGGCGGCTCCTGGCTTCCGGCACCCCATAAGACGGACCAAGCAAGCAACCAAAACGTCACGGAGTAGGAAGCTGCCGAGGCACCTCCACCTTGCCAGCCGTGGCAACTCGCCAGCTTTGGGGACTACTGTCGGAGTTATTGGCCATGGGTAGCCTCATCTGCCCCCATGGCGTTTCAAGACATTGGGGCCGACTGCGCCCCTCAGGCATCCGAGGGTGACTGTCGCCTTCTTGTGGCCGGCTGGTCCAAGCAGCCGGCTGCGAGAGGGGCCGACTCCTAGCAGGCGGCCCCCAGAGGGGCCGGCTTCTAGCAGGCGGCCCCAATCACCCTCAAAGTCTGAGCCACCATGAATGCGATTAGAGGAGGCGTGGCTACAAAGGAGCCTGCCGCCCTTGAATCTAGGGCAAGTCATGGCTATAGTGTGCCGTACCGGCTGGCGATCGCCTGCACGGCATGGCACTATAGCCCCTCCGCCCATGACATCACCCAAGACATGAGGGACCCAGCTCCCATAACGAGCTATCAGTACAACCCGCAAGCGGCGGGTCCTACTAGCTCATGGAAAGCCGGAGGGCGGCAAGCCCAGCTAGTAGGCTAAGGGAGAGGCCGGCTTCCAATAGGCGGCCCTCCCCTTCCTAAGAAATTGTGCACCATCAGCCGGGAGAAACGGGGAGTGGCTACAGTGAACGGCCACCAGGCGGTGGAACTGTAGCCACGCCCCCCTGACCAAGCAACCGTCATTAGAAGCACGACCACAGTGATGAGCCACTAGCAAGGCCCGCAAGCGGCGGGCGCGGCCTGTCGGCCAAGTACAAGACAGCCGGCGGGGCCTACCAGCCGGCGGGCCCCAGCTACCGGCGGAGAAGCCGACCACAAGAGACACTGATGGCCTGGGCCCACACCCGACCAGATTACCATTGTACCCCTAGGGGGTAGGCCTAAATAAACCCCCAGGGCACCCATGCAAAGGGTTCAGATTCTTAGAGAAACACACACATAGAGAGGGAGTTAGGGCTAGCCTTCTTCTTCTTCCTCCTCTGGAGAAACAACTCAAGGAGCACCTTGTAGCCACTCTTTTTGAGCTAGTGATCATGTGGAGACCCCGCAGAGCAGGACTAGGGGTGTTATCTCCTAGGAGAGCCCCGAACCTGGGTAAGATTCGCCGGCGTGCATGTCTTCGCCTCATCCTGTTTCCTGGCACCGGCGACGTCTTATTAGCCCCCTCCATGATAAGCCATCCTTTGGCATATGTCTCATGACACCCCCTACAGAGGCCCTGCTTTGCCAAGGCCCCGCCCCACCAACAACGAGGCAGAGGACATCGTTGGCTCTGCCGAGGCCCCGCCCTGCCGACAACGAGGGGGAGGATTTCCCCCACTCCACTGAGGCGCCTCCCCCAATGAGGCAGAGGACATCGTCGGCTCCGTTGAGGCCCCGCCCCACCGCCAACAAGGCCGCACCACATAGAAGACGAGGAAGAGTAGAAGACGGTAGGTTGCCGCCGCTCAGGTCCAAGTAAGGCCACTGATTTCTTGTATATGCGTTGGTATTTGCCCGGATAGGAGAGGATGATGCAACACATCGACAATAAGTATTTTCCTCAGTTATGAAACCAAGGTTATTAATCTAGTAGGAGAACCTAGCAACAATATGTAAACAACACCTGCACACAAATAACAAATATTTGCAACCCAACGCGTAAGAGGGGTTGTCAATCCCTCCTCGGTATTGATATAGATTAAATTGTATGAGATTGGATAAATAGATCAAGCAAAAAACACAAAATAAAATAAGTAAATAAAAAGTGCAGCAAGGTATTTTTGGGTCTTTGAAATAATAGATCTAAAAACAATATGATATGAAATAGACCCAGGGGATGTAGATTTTACTATTGGCTTCTTTCGAGAAAAGAGCATATGATGGGCAAACAAATTACTGTTGGGAAATTTATAGAAGAGCAAATAATTATGATGATATCCAAGGCAATGATCATGTATATAGGCATCACACCCAAGATTAGTAGACCGACTCCTGCGTGCATCTACTACTATTACTCCACACATCAACCACTATCCAGCATGCATCTAGCGTATTAAGTTCATGAAAAACTGAGTAATGCAATAAGAACGATGACATGATGAAGATAAGATCTATTCATGTAGGAATAAACCCCATTTTTTATCCTTAATGGTAATGATACATGCGTGTCAGGTCTACTTTTGTCACTGAGAATGAGCACTGCAAGATCGAACCCATCACAAAGCACCTCTTCCCATTACAAGAAAAATCAATCTAGTTGGCGAAACCAAACCAAAGTTTCAGAGAAGAAACACAAGGCTAAAAAGATCATGCATATAATAGTTCAACAAAAACCCAAATAATATTAATGGATAGATCTGATCATAAACTCACAATTCATCGGATCCCAACAAACACACCGCAAAAAGTCATTACATCAAATAGATCTCCAAGAACATCGAGGAGAACGTTGTATTGAAGATCAAAAAGAGAGAAGAAGCCATCTAGCTACTGCATATGGACCTGTAGGTCTGTGGTAAACTACTCACGAATCATTAGAGGAGCACCAATGAGGATGATGAACCCCTCCATGATCGTTTCCCCCTCCGGCAAGGTGCTAGAAAAGGACTCTAGATAGGATCTCGTGGTTCTGGAACTTGCAGCGGCTAGAATTGTGTTTCGTCGACTCCCCCAGGGTTTCTGTAATATTTGAGTATTCATTAAGCTGAGAGGCGGTGGAGGGGGTGCCTGTGGGCCCCACTACCCACCAGGTAGCGCCCTGGTGCCTAGTGGGCCCCACAGGGCCCCTTTGGTGCACTTCTTGGGCCTCCTGGGTGTCTTCTGGGTAGAAAAAAAATCTCCAAAAAGTTTCACTGCATTTGGATTTCGTTTGATATGGATATTCTGTGAAGTAAAAAACAAGCAAAAAATCAGCAACTGGCACTGGGCACAATGTCAATAGGTTAGTCTCGAAAAGTGATATAAAGTTGCTAGTAAATGAATGTAAAACATCCAAGATTGATAATATAACACCATGGAACAATAAAAAAAATTATAGATACATTGGAGACGTATCAACATCCCAGGCTTAATTCTTGCTCGTCCTCGAATAGGTAAATGATAAAAACAGAATTTTTGAAGTGGAATGCTGCCTAACATGTTCATCACATAATCTTTTCTTTTGTAGCATGGACATTTGGGCTTTTAAATGATTCAAAGCAATAGTCTTTAATTGACATGAAGATTTCAATACTCAAGCATATCAACAAGCAACCATGTCTCTCAAAATATCAACACTAAAGAAAGCTGTCCCTACCCCATTATGCTCAATCATTGACCCATTCATGAAACACACTCAAATATTAGCTACATCCAATGCACAAGTATGATCATAGTGCTCCCTAGTTGGTGCTTTATAAGAAAAGATGGAGACTCAAATAAAAATAAAAATTGCATCAAGTAAATAGATAGGCCCTACGCAGAGGGAATCCGAGATTTGTAGAGGTGCCAGAGCTCAAAGCTTAAATTGAGAGATAAAATATTTTGAGATGCATGCTTTTCTCATGAACGAAAATGACCAAGAATTCCCAACACTTTCCATCCTAGATACATCATATGCGGTTCCCAAACATAAAATAAAGTTTATTCCTTTTTCCACCATTCCTTCAGAATACCTGGGTAGCCATATCCATGGGTGCCTTCCATACCAACACTTTCCAAGGAATTTATTATTTGACAATGATACGTCTCCGTCGTATCTATAATTTTTGATTGTTCCATGCCAATATTCTACAACTTTGATATACTTTTGGCAACTTTTCATACTATTTTTGGGGACTAACATATCGATCCAATGCCCAGTGCCAGTTCCTGTTTGTCGCATGTTTTTTGTTTCGCAGGAAATCCATATCAAACGGAGTCCAAATGGGATAAAAATGGATAGAAATTATTTTTGGAATATATATGAAATATGGGAAGAAAATCAACGCGAGACAGTGCCCAAGGGAGCCACGAGGCAGGGGGCGCGCCCCTGACCCTCGTGGGCCCCTCGTAAGGAGGTTAATGCTCTTCTTAGGCCGCAAGAAAGCTAATTTTTGGAAAAAATTGGAGCGACGATTTCAATCCAATTGGAGTTACGGATCTCCGGATATATAAGAAACGGTAAAAGGGAAGAATCAGGGAATAGAGAAACAAAGAGAGACAAAGAGACAGATCCAATCTCGGAGGGGCTCTCGCCCCTCCCATGCCATGGAGGCCAAGGACCAGAGGGGAAACCCTTCTCCCATCTAGGGAGGAAGTCAAGGAAGAAGAATAAGAAGAGGCCCCTTCTCCCCTTCTCTTCCGGTGGTGCCAGAACGCTGCCGTGGCCACCATCATCATCACCGCGATCTTCACCAACACCTCCGCCATCTTCACCAACATCTCCATCACCTTCCCCCATCTATCTACAACGGTCTACTCTCCCGCAACCCGCTGTACCCTCTACTTGAACATGGTGCTTTATGCTTCATATTATTATCCAATGATGTGTTGCCATTCTATGATGTCTGAGTAGATTTTCGTTGTCCTATTGGTGGTTGATGAATTGCTATGATTGATTTAATTTGCTTGTGGTTATGTTGCTCTCCTTTGGTGCCCATCATATGAGCGCGCGCGTGGATCACACCATAGGGTTAGTTGTATGTTGACAGGACTATGTATTGGAGGGCAAGAGTTACAGAAGCTTCAACCTAGCATAGAAATTGATGCATACGAGATTGAAGGGGGACCAATATATCTTAATGCTATGGTTGGGTTTTACCTTAATGAACATTAGTAGTTGCGGATGCTTGCTAATAGTTCCAATCATAAGTGCATAGAATTCCAAGTCAGGGATGACATGCTATAAGTGGCCTCTCCCACATAAAACTTGCTATCGGTCTAGTAAAGTAGTCAATTACTTAGGGACAATTTCACAACTCCTACCACCACTTTCCCACAGTCGCTATATTTACTTTATTGTGTCTTTATCTAAACAGCCCCTACTTTTTATTTATGTGGTCTTTGTTATCTTGCAAACCTATCCAAAAACACCTACAAAGTACTTCTAGTTTCATACTTATTCTAGGTAAAGCGAACGCTAAGCGTGCGTAGAGTTGTATCGGCGATCGATATAACTTGAGGGAATATTTGTTCTACCTTTAGCTCCTCGTTGGGTTCGACACTCTTACTTATTGAAATAGGCTACAATTGATCCCTATACTTGTGGGTTATCAAGACCTTTTTCTGGCGCCGTTGCCGAGGAGTCATAGCGTGGGGTGAATATTCTCGTGTGTGCTTTTTTGCTTTATCACTAAGTAATTTTTGTTTGATGTTCTTAGTTGTTTTCTTCCTTTAGTTATGGGTAGGAAACACAAAATACCAAAAAAATTAGTTGTACCTAGTAAACCAATGGTTGAAGAACCACTCAAAATCTATCACACTCCTGAAGCTTATTACTTGGATCATCTTTGAACCCTATGTGCTCGTGCTGAAACCCCAACTAGCTTAGTTGAGGGCAAATCTTTAGATGAGCATGCTTGTTATGTGCGACACCGCATATCTGAAAAAGGGAAACATTTACTGGATCAAATTCATCGTTTTAATGCTATGCTTGGAATTTATGCGAAGTATATGATATTACTTGTTGTTCTGAAGACCCTAAGAAACACCGTCCCTACCAATGTTTGTTTAGTGATAATGGAATCGTATCTTCTTATGCTAAGGGTGTTTATTATTACTATGATGTTCAACAAATTGAAGAATTTGTTGCTTTTAAGGGTGCTTATGAAATTGCTTCTTTGATTGAAAAGTATGATGCTACTCTTTACAAATCTGAAAATTTTGCCATACTTGAATATTTTTATGAGAATTATGCTTCTAATGCATATGTTAAACCATATATCAAGGTCTCCTCTGCTGTCCAAGAAGAGACTAATATTTTGCAGGAGTCTATGGAAGAAGAAATTGATGAAACTGTGAGCTCGTTGGATGAAAAAGATGATGAGGAGAGCGAAGAACAAAAGGAGGAAGAGCAGATTAGCTACCCATGCCCACCTTCTAATGAGAGTAACTCTTCAACTCATACATTGTTTAATTTCCCTTCGTGCTTACCGAAGGATGATTGTTATGATCCCGTTGATTCTCTTGAAATATCTCTTTTTGATGATGCTTGCTATGCTTGTGGCCAAGATGCCAATATAAATTATGCTCATGGATATGAACTTGCTATAGTTCCTTATGTTAAACATGAAATTGTTGCTATTGCACCCATGCATGATAGTCCTATTATCTTTTTGAATTCTCCCGACTACACTATATCGGAGAAGTTTGTACTTATTAAGGATTATATTGATGGGTTGCGTTTTACTATTACACATGATGATTTTGATGAATATAATATGCATGTGCTTGCTGCTCCTACTTGCAATTATTATGAGAGAGGAACTATATCTCCACCTCTCTATGTTTCCAATACGATAAAATTGCAAGAAACTGTTTATACTATGCGTTGGCCTTTACTATGTGTGCATGAATTGTTCTTTTATGACATGCCGATGCATAGGAAGAGAGTTAGACTTCGTTGTTGCATGATATATGTTACTTTGTGCTCACCACTAAATTACAAATAATTGTTAATTAAAATTGGCTTTGATATACCTTGGGATCCAGGTGGATTCATTACTTGAGCACTATATGCCTAGCTTAATGGCTTTAAAGAAAAGGCTGCCAGGGAGACAACCCGGAAGTTTTAGAGAGTCATTTATTTCTGATGTGTGCTTTTATATAGTTTAAAAACAAAAAAATGAAGAGGGGAACCCAAGAGTTTTCAAAAAGAAAAGTGAAAGTGAGATAGACGAGCATTGTGAATGTGGGGGACGTCCTTGAACTTTGTTCATTCCCATGGAAACTTTGTGAATCTTAATTATAGAAAATTTTCAACTAAAATAATGATCCCCTTGTACAATTCCATTGTATTATAAAAATAATGTGCCAAGGTTTGCCTTTAGGATGTTTACAATGCTTGTTGGTTTGTATGGTGCAGGACAGAAACTTTGGCTGTAGTGCGTGATTTTACATTTTTTACTGGAACGTCAAATGGTTCTGATTCTTTTTGCACTACTTTATATACAAATTTTTTATTTTTCCTAAGTTTTGCAGAATTGTTCAAGTATCAGAAGTATGGTTAATGTTCAGATTATTACAGACTGTACTGTTTTAGACACATTCAGTTTTTGATGCATAGTTTGCTTGTTTTGATGAAACTATCGAATTATAGCAGTGGATTAAGGCATGGAAAAGTTATACTACAGTAGCTATAATTCAAAAACAAAATATGAATTGGTTTGCAACAGTACTGAGAGTATTGAATTGCTTTATTATACTAACGGCTCTTACCGAGTTTTCTGTTAAAGTTTTGTGTGGATGAAGTGTTCGATGATCGAGAAGGTCTCGATATGAAAAGAAGGAAGAGAGGCAAGAGCTCAAGCTTGGGGATGCCCTAGGCACCCCAAGTAAATATTCAAGGATACTCACGCGTCTAAGCTTGGGGATGCCCTGGAAGGCATCCCCCTCTTTCTTCAACAAATATCGATATGTTTTCGGATTCGTTTCATTCATGTGATATGTGCAGATCTTGGAGCGTCTTTTGCATTTAGTTTTCATTTTTATTTTATGCACCATGCTGGTATGAGATAGTTCTTGGTTGATTTATAGAATGATCTATGCACTTCACTTATATCTTTTGAGTATGGCTTTATAGAATGCTTCATGTGCTTCACTTATATCATTTGAAGTTTGGATTGCCTGTTTCTCTTTACATAGAAAACCGCCATTTGTAGAATGCTCTTTTGCTTCACTTATATTTGTTAGAGAGTGGGCATATCTTCTATAGAAAGAATTAAACTCTCTTGCTTCACTTATATCTATTTAGAGAGATGTCAGGAACTGGTCATTCACATGGTTAGTCATAAAATCCTAAATAAAACCTGTAGATCACTGAATATGATATGTTTGATTCCTTGCAATAGTTTTGCGATATAAAGATGGTGATATTAGAGTCATGCTAGTGGTTAGTTGTGGATTAGTAGAAATACTTGTGTTAAGGTTTGTGATTCCCGTAGCATGCACGTATGGTGAACCATTATGTAATGAAGTCGGAGCATGATTTATTTATTGATTGTCTTCCTTATGAGTGGTGGTCAAGGACGAGCGATGGTATTTTCCTACCAATCTATCCCCCTAGGGGCATGCGTAGTAGTACTTTGCTTCGAGGGCTAGTAAAATTTTGCAATAAGTGTATGAGTTCTTTATGACTAATGTGAGTCCATGGATTATACACACTCTCACCCTTCCATCATTGCTAGCCTCTTCGGTACCATGCATTGCCCTTTCTCACCTCAAGAGTTGGTGCAAACTTCACCGGTGCATCTAAACCCCATGATATGATACACTCTGTCAAACATAAAACTCCTTATATCTTCCTCAAAACAGCCACCATACCTACCTATCATGGCATTTCCATAGCCATTCCGAGATATATTGCCATGCAACTTCCATCATCATCATATACATGACTTGAGCATTTATTGTCATATTGCTTTGCATGATCGTAAGATAGCTAGCATGATATTTTCATGGCTTGTCCGTTTTTTGATGTCATTGCTACGCTAGATCATTGCACATCCCGGTACACCACCGGAGGCACTCATATAGAGTCATATCTTTGTTCTAGTATCGAGTTGTAAGTAAATAAAAGTGTGATGATCATCATTATTAGAGAATTGCCCATAGAAAAAGGAGAGGCTAGTGAAGCCTAAATAAAAAAGGGGGCCAAAGAAGCCCATTCAAAAAAGAGAAAAAAAAGAAAAAGGGGCAATGTTACTATCGTTTTACCACACTTGTGCTTCAAAGTAGCACCATGTTCTTCATATAGAGAGTCTCTTGAGTTATCACTTTCATATACTAGTGGGAATTTTCATTATAGAACTTGGCTTGTATATTACGATGATGGGCCTCCCCAAATGCCCGAGGTCTTCATGAGCAAGCAAGTTGGATGCACACCCACTTAGTTTCAGTTTGAGCTTTCATACACTTATAGCTCTAGTCCATCCGTTGCATGGCAATCTAATCCTCGCATTGACATCAATTGATGGGCATCTCCATAGACCATTGATTAGCCGCATCAATGTGAGACTTTCTCCCTTTTTGTCTTCTCCACATAACCCCCATCATCATATTCTATTCCACCTATAGTGCTATATCCATGGCTTGCGCTCATCTATTGCGTGAGGGTTAAAAAAGCTGAAGCGCGTTAAAAAGTATGAACCAATTGCTCGGCTTGTCATCGGGGTTGTGCATGATGTGAATATTTTGTGTGGTGAAGATGGAGCATAGCCAGACTATATGATTTTGTAGGGATAACTTTCTTTGGCCATGTTATTTTGAAAATACATGATTGCTTTATTAGTAGGCTTGAAGTATTATTGTTTTTATGTCAAATGATAGACTATTGCTTTGAATCACTCGTATCTTAATATTCATGCCATGATAAAATATGTGATCAAGATTATGCTAGGTAGCATTCCACATCAAAAATTATCTTTTTTTATCATTAACCTACTCGAGGATGAGCAGGAATTAAGCTTGGGGATGCTGATACGTCTCCGTCGTATCTATAATTTTTGATTGTTCCATGCCAATATTCTACAACTTTCATATACTTTTGGAAACTTTTTATACTATTTTTGGGGACTAACATATTGATCCAGTGCCCAGTGCCAGTTCCTGTTTGTTGCATGTTTTTTGTTTCGCAGAAAATCCATATCAAACGGAGTCCAAATGGGATAAAAATGGACGGAGATTATTTTTGGAATATATGTGAAATATGGGAAGAAAATCAACGCGAGACGGTGCCCGAGGGAGCCACGAGGTAGGGGGCGCGCCCCACCCCCTTGGCGTGCCCCTGACCCTCGTGGGCCCCCGTAAGGCGGTTAATGCTCTTCTTCGGCCGCAAGAAAGCTAATTTTTGGAAAAAAAGTCAGAGCGAAGCTTTCAATCCAATCGGAGTTACGGATCTCCAGATATATAAGAAACGGTGAAAGGGCAGAATCAGAGAACGCAGAAACAGAGAGAGACAGAGAGACAGATCCAATCGGAGGGGCTCTCGCCCCTCCCATGCCATGGAGGCCAAGGACCAGAGGGGAAACCCTTCTCCCATCTAGGGAGGAGGTCAAGGAAGAAGAAGAAGAAGAAGAAGAAGAAGAAGAAGAAGAAGAAGAAGAAGAAGAAGAAGAAGAAGAAGAAGGGGCCCCTTCTCCCCTTCTCTTCCGGTGGCGCCGGAACGCTGCCGTGGCCACCATCATCATCACCGCGATCTTCACCAACACCTCCGCCATCTTCACCAACATCTCCATCACCTTCCCCCATCTATATACAACGGTCTACACTCCTGCAACCCGCTGTACCCTCTACTTGAACATGGTGCTTTATGCTTCATATTATTATCCAATGATGTGTTGCCATTCTATGATGCCTGAGTAGATTTCCGTTGTCCTATCGGTGGTTGATGAATTGCTATGATTGATTTAATTTGCTTATGGTTATGTTGTTGTACTTTCATGCCCATCATATGAGCGCGCGCGTGGATCACACCATAGGGTTAGTTGTATGTTGATAGGACTATGTATTGAAGGGCAAGAGTGACAGAAGCTTCAACCTAGCATAGAAATTGATGCATACGGGATTGACAGGGACCAATATATCTTAATGCTATGGTTGGGTTTTACCTTAATGAACGTTTGTAGTTGCGGATGCTTCCTAATAGTTCCAATCATAAGTGCATAGAATTCCAAGTCAGGGATGACATGCTATAAGTGGCCTCTCCCACATAAAACTTGCCATCAGTCTAGTAAAGTAGTCAATTACTTAGGGACAATTTCACAACTCCTACCACCACTTTCCCACACTCGCTATATTTACTTTATTGTGTCTTTATCTAAACAGCCCCTACTTTTATTTACGTGGTCTTTGTTATCTTGCAAACATATCTAAAAACACCTACAAAGTACTTCTATTTTCATACTTGTTCTAGGTAAAGCGAACGCTAAGCGTGCGTAGAGTTGTATCGGTGGTCAATAGAACTTGAGGGAACATTTGTTCTATCTCTAGATCCTCATTGGGTTCGACACTCTTACTTATCGAAAGAGGCTACAATTGACCCCCTATACTTGTGGGTTATCAAGACCTTTTTCTGGCGCTGTTGCCGGGGAGTCATAGCATGGGGTGAATATTCTCGTGTGTGCATTTTTTCTTTATCACTAAGTAATTTTTGTTTGCTGTTCTTAGTTGTTTTGTATCTTTAGTTATGGGTAGGAAACACAAAATACCAAAAAAATTAGTTGTACCTACTGAACCAATGGTTGAAGAACCACTCAAAATCTATCACACTCCTGAAGCTTATTACTTGGATCATCTTTGAACCCTATGTGCTCGTGCTGAAACCCCAACTAGCTTAGTTGAGGGCAAATATTTAGATGAGCATGCTTGTTATGTGCGACACCGCATATCTGAAAAAGGGAAACGTTTACTGGATCAAATTCATCGTTTGCACACTCTCGTGCAATGACAAGTGAATAAACACTCATGTTGAGAATAACATATCTAGCATGGAAAATATTGGCCACCACCTGCCGCTTCATGTGTGGTACGGGCACACAAAAAGGAAATTCATCTTGAAAATTAGAGTTGGCACATGATAACCCACAAGTATAGGGGATTACAACAGTTTTCGAGGGTAGAGTATTCAACCCAAATTTATAGATTCGACACAAGGGGGGCCAAAGAATATTTGTAAGTATTAGCAACTGAGTTGTCAATTTAGTCACACCTGGAGATTAATTATCTACAGCAAAGTGGTCAGTAGCATGGTAATATGATAGTTTTGATAGTAGTAGCAATAGAAATTGCAACGCTAACAGTGATAGCATTGATTTGGTAGCAAGTGCAACAGTAACAATAGCAGTAGTAACTTGGCAAGATCAATATGTAGGAACATCGTAGGCATTGGATCAGCAATTTGTTGGATGATATTTATCATATAACAGTCATAACCTAGGGCGATAGGGCACTAGCTCCAGTTCATAAATATAATGTAGGCGTGTATTCCGTAAATAGTCATACATGCTTATGGAAAGAACTTGCATGATACCTTTTGTGCTACCCTCCCGTGGCAGTGGGGTCCTATTGGAAACTAAGGGATATTAAGGCCTCCTTTTAATAGAGAACTAGAACAAAGCATTAACACACAATGAATACATGAACTTCTCAAACTACGGTCATCACCGTAAAGTGTCCCGAGTATTGTCACTCCGTGGTTGCTGGATCATAACATGTAGTAGGTGACTATAACTTGCAAGATCGGATCTAGAACATAGATATAATGGTGATAACATAAACGGTTCAGATCGGAAATCATGGCACCCGGGTCCAAAGTGACAAGCATTAAGCATAGCAAAGTCGTAGCAACATCAATCTCAGAACATAGTGGATATTAGGGATCAAGCCCTAACAAAACTAACTCGATTACATGATGAATCTCATACAACTCCTCATCGACCAGCGAGCCTACGAAGGAATTACTCACTCTCGGTGGAGCTCATCATGGAATTGGCGATGGAGGAGGGTTGGTGATGACGAAGATCGAAGATCACCCTCTCCGGAGCCCCAAATGGATTCCAGATCTGGCCTCCCGATGAAGAACAGGAGGTGACGGCGGCTCCATCTCGTGAAATGCGATAATTCTTCCTTCCTGATTTTTTCTGGAAAAATATGATTTTATAGCATAGGTTTAAGGGTTTACGGGGTCACCAAGTGGCGACAACCCACCTGGGCGCGCCTGGTGGGGGTAGGCGCGCCCTGGTGGGTTGTGCCCACCCAGGTGCCCCCTCCGGTGGTTCTTGGCTCCAAAAATTCTCTTTTATTGTATAAAAATTCCTCGCAAAGTTTAATTCCAATCCGAGAACTTTCATTTCTGCACAAAAAACAACACCATGGTAGTTCTGCTGAAAATAGCATTAGTCTGGGTTAGTTTCATTCAAATCATGCAAATTAGAGTCCAAAACAAGAGGAAACGCGTTAGGAAAATTAGATACGACGGAGATGTATCAGCACATACAAATTTACTTGGAATGACATGAAAATACCGCATTGTTGGGGAATGTTGCAGAAAACAAAAATTTTCCTACTCGTTTCACCAAGATCATCTAGGAGTTCATCTAGCAACGAGTGATTAGATGCATCTACATACCTTTGTAGATCGCGCACGGAAGCGTTCAAAAGAACGGTGATGATGTAGTCGTACTCGACGTGATCCAAATCACCGATGACCAGCGCCGAACGGACGGCACCTCCGCGTTCAACACACGTACAGGACAGGAGACGTCTCCTCCTTCTTGATCCAGCAAGGGGGAAGGAGACGTTGATGAAGATCCAGCAGCACGACGGCGTGGTGGTGGATGCAGGGCGTCACAGCAGCAGGGCTTCGCCGAGACTACGAGGGAGAGACGTAACGGGGGGAGATGGAGGCGCCAGGGGCTGGTGTAAAATCCCTCCTCTCCCCCAACTATATATAGGGGTGCCAAGGGGGGGGGGCGCTGGCCCTAGTAGATGAGATCTACTAGGGGGGGCGGTGGCCAAGGGGAGGTTTCCCTCCCCCCCAAGGCACCTAGGGGTGCCTTCCACCACATGGACTCTTCCATGGTGGAAACCCTAGGCGCATGGGCCTATAGGGGCTGGTGCCCTTTGCCCATCTAGGCCAAGGCGCACCCCCTACAGCCCATGTGGCCCCCCGGGACAGGTGGCCCCACCCGGTGGACCCCCGGGACCCTTCCGGTGGTCCCGGTACAATACCGATAACCCCGAAACTTGTCCCGATGCCCGAAATAGCACTTCCTATATATAATTCTTTACCTCCGGACCATTCTGGAACTCCTCGCGACATCCGGGATCTCATCCGGGACTCCGAACAACATTCGGGTTTCTACATATACATATCTTCATAACCCTAGCGTCACCGAACCTTAAGTGTGTAGACCCTACGGGTTCGGGAGACAAGCAGACATGACCGAGACGACTCTCCGGTCAATAACCAACAGCGGGATCTGGATACCCATGTTGGCTCCCACATGCTCCACGATGATCTCATCGGATGAACCACGATGTCAAGGATTTAATCAATCGCGTACGCTATTCCCTTTGTCTATCGATATGTTACTTGCCCGAGATTCGATCGTCGGTATCCCAATACCTCGTTCAATCTCGTTACCGGCAAGTCACTTTACTCGTACCGTAATGCATGATCCCGTGACCAGACACTTGGTCACTCTGAGCTCATTATGATGATGCATTACCGAGTGGGCCCAGTGATACCTCTCCGTCATACGGAGTGACAAATCCCAGTCTTGATCCATGTCACCCAACAGACAGTTTCGGAGATACCCGTAGTCTACCTTTATAGTCACCCAGTTACGTTGTGACGTTTGGCATACCCAAAGCACTCCTACGGTATCCGGGAGTTACACGATCTCATGGTCTAAGGAAAAGATACTTTGACATTGTAAAACTCTAGCAAACGAACTATACGATCTTGTGCTATGTTTAGGATTGGGTCTTGTCCATCACATCATTCTCCCAATGATGTGATCTCGTTATCAATGACATCCAGTGTCCATAGTCAGGAAACCATGACTATCTGTTGATCAACGAGCTAGTCAACTAGAGGCTCACTAGGGACATGTTGGTGTCTGTTATTCACACATGTATTACGATTTCCGGATAACACAATTATAGCATGAATAAAGACAATTATCATGAACAAGGAAATATAATAATAATGCTTTTATTATTGCCTCTAGGGCATATTTCCAACACGCATATAGGTAGATATGGTGGACTCATTTGGCACAACTTTGGCTTAAGGATTTGGATGCACAAGCAGTATTCATGCTTAGTACAGGTGAAGGCTAGCAAATAGATTGAGAAGCAACCAACCAAAAAGCAAAAACTATCATAAACGAGCATTAAAAATAACAAACACCGAATAATGCACTACAAGTAGGACGTAACTTCAATGCATAACTATTGACTTTCGTGCTTGCATAGGGAATCACAAACCTTAACACCAATATTCTTACTAAAGCATAATTACTCACCAACATGACTCACATATTACTATCTCCATATCTAAAAACTATTACAGGGAATCAAGTTTATAATGTCCAGTGATCTTCATGAAAGTTTTTATTATACCCCCCTTGGATATCTATCACTTTGGGACTAATTTCATATATTACGATCGCTAATAACAAGCTCTCAAATAAATTTAAGTGAAGAACATGAGCATAAACAATTTTTTCATCTCTCAAAATAATATAAGTGAAGCAGGAGAGAATTTCTTCAAAAATTTACTAACTCTCAAATTGATCTAAGTGAAGCATGAGAGTATTTCTTCAAAAATTAAAGCACCACCGTGCTCAAAAAGATATAAGTGAAGCACTAGAGCAATTCCATAGCTCAAAAAATTTAAGTGAAGCACACAGAGCAATTCTAACAAACCATAGCATCATTATGACTCTCTCAAATGGTTGTGTCCAGCAAGGATGATTTTGACATACTAAAAAGAAAAACAAGCAAAGACTCATATAATACAAGACACTCCAAGCAAAACTCATGATATGTGATGAATAAAAATATAGCTCCAAGTAAAATTACCGATGGTCATTAGAAGAAAGAGGGGATGCCTTCCGGGGCATCACCAAGCTTAGTTGTTTGGTTCTCCTTGAATATTACCTTGGGGTTCCATGGGCATCCCCAAGATTAGGTTCTTTTCACTCCTTATTCCTTCATCCATCGTGATCTCACCCAAAACATGAAAACTTCAATCACACAAAACTTAACAAAACCTTCCACTACTAGGAAAAGGCCTACTAATGGCGCACCAGTCTGGCCTACTAATGGCGCACTACCGGTGCGCCATTAGCATCACGCCACGAGAATTTTTTTCTAATGGCGCACCTGTGGTGCGCCATTAGAATCTAGTATTCTAATGGCGCACCGCTGGTGCGCCATTAGTATGGCCCACAGTGCGCCATTAGTATCTGGTATACTAATGGCGCACCACATAGAAGTGCGCCATTAGTAACAATTTTTTTTCAGAATTTTTTTAATTTTTTTAATTTTTTCCATTTTTTCGTTTTTTTCTTAATCTTAGGTCACTATGGCTTAATCACGGGTCAATATGCTTAATCTCAGGTCAAATCGCACTCCATGGTCAAACTTCCCAAAAGGTCACCATCCTCACACTACTCCAGCCCAAGCACGCTTAACTTCAGAGTTCTATCCAACCCCCGCAACAGCTCACTTCACAGGCACTTGTTGATATATCTAGCATATCAATCCTATTATACCTTGTTGATGTCTAGGACTTTGTTCATGTTCATGACTATGATGAAATTTTGAAAGATATTTCAAACTTCCTGGTCATATTACGTATCATTTTTTGAAAAAAAATTCAAAAAAATAATTTTCAAAACCTTTTTTTTTGATTTTTTTGCCTCTAGATCTTGAAAGCCCCGTAACTTTTTTGTGTTAGGTTTTTGGGGATTCTGAAAATGTTTAACGGGGCTCCCACTATTAAATTCGGATGTAACTTTTCGAGTAGATGATTTTTCATATATAAAACTTTTTAATCCGAGTTCGTATGCAAAAGTTATGCCCATTTTACAAATTTCCAGAGAGATTTTGCAAATAAAGTCGAAATTTATATTTGTAAATTTTCCCAACAACTAGACCACATATGACATGGGAAACTTATTTTCCTTTATTTTTTTGACATTTTTATCATTTTTTAATTTTTTTTAAAACTGA